>NC_081181.1:126063594-126198138 GCF_029867415.1 Vicia villosa | reverse complement strand
AACTTGGTTACTTGGTTGTAGCTACTGCTTCATTTATATTTTACTAACTAGTTTAATTTTTTATTGGGTCTCAACGTGAATGCATTTTGAATCTCTTACTTGCCATGGGGATTTAAGACCGACTCTCCTTATTTATATATATATATATATATATATATATATATATATATATATATATATATATATATATATATATATATATATATATATATATATATATATATATATACCTTATTTGGCAATGTTTTTATTAAGATTCAATTGTGAATAGTTAAATTTTACATGAATTAAAATCAGAGAAAATGTCACATTTATAACCCTTACTCTTAATATAAGTATAAGGTTTTAGATGAATATAGCGTCAAGATCTCTTGGATCCTGATCATTTAGCCTATTGTAACTTCTCTCTAAAATTGGGGAACAAAAATGAAATCTTAATGTGAATCAAGTCTAATGATGCGAATGACTCATATTTAGAAAGTTGTTGAGATTTAAGTTAGAGTGGTTAAATCTCACATCAACTAAAAATAAAAAATGTTGGATTTGATAAACTGAAAAGCTTGTTTATTTCGTTTGAGAAGTTGGCTATTTAAAAGCCTTACATAACAGAATTAGAGAACAATCTGCACTAGTCTAAAAAATAGGACTTACTAAAGACTATGCAACTTATTAACAACACATAAAATAACTCCTACAAACTAGGACATTAACGTTAACAAATTTTCCCTTAAACTAAGTAGATTACTTAGTTTACTTCACATACTCCAAATAAATCTCTAAGTTTCTGAAACTGTTCCAACTTGAGAGGCTTTGTTAGAATATCAGCAACTTGATCCTGTAAGCCACAATGAACTAAACAAATTGCTCCTTCCTTGCATAAATCTCTTAGAAAATGGAATCGAACTGCAATATGCTTACTCCTTTTGAGCAGAACCAGATTTTTGGATAATTTTATTGTTGAACTATTATCACAAAAAATGGTTGTGCATTCATTATTATCACAACTAAGTCTTTTAAGAACCATTTTCATCCACATCGCTTGACAAGCACATGTCGCCGCTGCTACGTATTCAGCCTCCGTCGTTGAGAGTGTCACAATTGGTTGCTTTCTAGATGACCAAGCTACTGCTACTGAACTGATCATGAAAGCATATCCCGAAGTGCTCTTTCTATCCTCCGAACATCCTGCATAATCGTTGTCGCTATAGGCAGTCAACATGCTACTTGCTCCTTTGTGATATAAAATGCCAAAGATGTTCCCTTCACGTACCTTAGCACCTTTTTGCAGAATTAAGATGAAGTTCTGTAGGTTGAGACATGTACCTACTAATTAAGCTCACAACATACATCAAATCTGGACGGGTTGATGTTAAGTAAATCAAGCTTCCAACTAGCTGCTTGTAGAAAGTGCCCTCAACCATAACTCCATTCTCATCTTTTGAAATTTTGAAACCAGGAACTATAGGATTTAAAACAACATTGCATTCTTCCATTTGAAATCTTTTAAGTACATCACATGCATACTTCTTTTGGCTAATGAAGATTCCATTTTCCAATTGTTGCACCTCAATACCAAGGAAATACCTCATCTTTCCTAAATCCGACATATTGAATTCCTTCATCATTGACTTCTTAAATTCCCTCATAATTGATTCATCATTTCCACAATATATTAAATCATCAACATATAAACTTACAATCAAAAGTTTACCTTGGATGCTAGTTTTAACGAACATAGTCTGCTTGTTGGAGCACTTCTCAAATCCCTCCCTTAAGAAAAATGATTCGATGTGACTAAACCAAGCTCGAGGAGCTTGTTTGAGTCCATAGAGAGCTTTTCTAAGCTTGTACACTTTGTGAGGTTCATCTTTCTTCACAAAACTAAGGGGCTTCTCTACATAGACATCCTCCATTAACTCGTCGTGTAAAAATGCAGATTTGACGTCAAGTTGATAAACCTTCAATTCCTTTTTAGCAGCCAATGCAAGAATAATTCTGACAGTGTCCATTCGAGCCACTGGTGTGAAGACTTCAGCATAATCAATTCCATATCGCTGCACATACCCTTTGGCGACCAACTGGGCTTTAAATTTCTCCATTTCATCGTGCTCATTCAGTTTTGTTTTAAAAACCCACTTTACTCCAATCTGCTTTGCGCCTTTTGGTAAATCAATGAGGAACCATGTATTGTTCTTTTCCATGCTCTTGATTTCAACCTCCATAGCTTTCTTCCAATGTTCACTTTTCATAGCTTCTTCAAAATTATCAGGGTCTGAATTTGTACCTACAACAAAATTAATTTCATTATCTGAAAAACCTTCTCCACTCACATAATCATTCATCCAGGTAGGTGGCTTCCTGTTTCGTACTTCTCTATCGGAGTGTGAGGAAGTGCTGAAAATTGACGGATGCGTTGTTATATTACTTGTCTCAATTTCATCTTCAAAAATAGCAGTATTATCATGGAAATTTGGATGTGCAGCCTCCAAGTCCCCATCAATATCCTCTTCTACAGTTACTTCATTTTCACTTTCTCCCCATTAAAGCTCATCAAGTATTTGCTGCTTATAGCTCTTATCCCAATCCCATTTTTTCTTCTCTTCAAACACAACATTCCTGCTAATTACTACCTTTTTTGACACGGGATCATATACTTTGTATCCTTTTGATTCATCGCTAATTCCCAACAGAATGTCACTTATACTTGCTTTCCAACTTCGTTCTTTTTGCATCTGGTACATCTATGTGGCACACACACCCAAAGACCCTGAGGTGTTCAACTGATGGCTTTGCTCCACTCCAAACTTCTTATGGGGTTATATCTTTTAAGGCTACATTGGGGCATCGATTGATAACATAAATTGCCCACTTCACTGCTTCAGGCCAAAAAGGTTTTGGAATACCTTTTTCAGACAACATGCTTCTTACACAGTTCATCACTATACGATTTTTCCTTTCAGCGACTCCGTTTTGTTGAGGAGTGTACGCTGTCGTCAGTTGTCTTTTAATTCCATTGTCTTTATAGAAATCGTTGAACTCAATAGAGGTGAACTCCCCCCTCGATCTGTTCGTAGGCATTTGGTAGAAAGACCGGTTTCTTTCTCAATAAATGTCTTAAATATTTTGAATACAGCAAATGTATCTGACTTTGCATGCAAAATATACGACCAAAATTTTCGGCTATAATCATCAATTAAGCATAGCACATTTTTCTTTCACTATTAGAAATAGGTGAAATTGGACCACACAAGTCAGCATGAATAAGTTCTAACCTTTGTGTTGCTCTCCATGTGCTTCTTTTTGGAATGGGCTCCCTGTGTTGCTTTCCTTTCAAATAATCTACTTAGACTTCATTTGAGATTGTCAAATGAGGCAAACCTTGCACCATTTTCTTACTCTGCAAGATTTGGAGATTTGTGTTGCTGATATGTCTCAATCTGCAGTGCCAGAGGTGTGTGAGGCCCTCACTTGCTGCATTGAAACATACCTCCTGTTTTGGTTGGAGGGACATTGATAGCATCTTGGCTACCAAGATGAACATCCGATTTACCGTCATTTTGGTTTGAATGATCAAACCTCTCTGTGGATGAAAGATTTTGCACATTCCAGCTTCTATAAGGATGGAAAGACCTCTATCCTGGAGCTTCCCAATGCTTAGAAGATTATTTTTGAGTTCAGGAACACAAAACACATCCCCGACAGTGAAATTAGCATTATCAACCTCCATTTTGATGCTTCCTTTGCCAGAAACATGCATTCTAGTATCGTTGCCCAGCTTCACAGTTTGTTGAGAGACACTTCCAAACTCATAGAATAGAGCTTTGTTACCACACATGTGATTACTACAGCCGAAATCCAAGAACCAGATGTCTTCTCGCTTTGCTCCAATTTCATCGATATAGGCCATCAGCAACATCTCCTCCTTCTCGTCTAGCTCTGCGTAATTTGAATGCTTTCCTAATGTAGGGCATTCATATTGGAAGTGGCCAAAATTGTGACATCGGTAACATTCAACATTAGCTTTGTTTAGATATGTTCTCCCTCTTCCTCGACCTCATCTAATTTCTTCTCTTCCTCTGCCTCTCCCTCTTTTAGATCTCCCTTCATGAGTTACCTTCAACAATACTTGTTCTTCTCCGTCAACATTCTTCATTCTCTGCTCATGGATCAATAAGCTACTTTGAAGTTCATCAATTGTAAAAGTGTCGACGTTGTTGGATTCTTCAATGGAGCAAACGACATAGTTAAATTTTGGTACAAGGGATCTGAGAATCTTCCCTGTAATATTCCTTTCTTGTACGATTTCTCCACACGCTTTCATCCGTTTGGCAATGGAAAGAGTTCGCCCAAAATAGGCATTAACAGTCTCTCCCTCCTTCATTCTGAGTATTTCAAATTCAGACTTCAATGTTTGCAATTGAGCCCTCTTCACCCTCGTGGAACCCTTGAACTTTTGTTTCATAGAGTCCCAAATCTGCTTGGAAGTATCATCATTGAGTATGGTCTCCAAGATTTCTCTATCAATTGCTTGATAGAGATAATTCTTTATCTTCATATCTTTCAACCGTTGCTCCTCTATCACCTTCATTTGTGCTTCTGTCGCTTGAGAACCTTCTGGAACCGTGTCGAGTCCCTTCTCAATTAGGGTCCAATATTCCTTTGCACGAAGGAAATTCTCCATCAGTTTTGCCCAGTACTCATAGTACCCATCGAATCGTGGAATTGTCGGTTGCACAAACTTTTCGTTGGTACTGCTACTCTCAGCCATCTCTACTCTCACACAGTGTTTCACTCTTTGCTGAAGCTTTTTATCAGGCCCTAATCGTTGAACTTTGATACCAAATGATAAACTGAAAAGCTTGTTTATTTCATTTGAGAAGTTGGCTATTTAAAAGCCTATAACAGAATTAGAGAATAATCTGCACTAGCCTAAAAAATGGGACTTACTAAAGACTAGACAACTTATTAACCTAAAAAATGGAACTTACTAAAGACTAGACAACTTATTAACGACACATAAAATAACTCATACAATCTAGAAAATAACTCCTACAATTTATAAAAAAAAAAAACTCATATCCATTATGCCTTAAAATTTTAATTGTATAAAATTTTAATTATATATATGTAACGTCAAAGTTTTTCGAATTCTAAATATTTATTCTGACATTATTTAGGGACTCACCGGTAGAAATTTACCCCTTCAAAATATTTTTGAAGTACAATTTGGCCTAGTCTCCTGATATCTTTATACTTGTTTTTCTTAACAAATTGTGTGGTGCTGCAAATAATTAGTGAAATATTCGGCAGTAGTGTGACCATAGTTGAAATTTGATGCCTTTGCATTTCACTAGTCTTTTATGTCCAAAAAAAAATAAAATTTAAAAGTAGTAACTAATATTTTATAATAAGAGAAACAAACTTTCTAGCCAATGAAATACTGCATCAAAAGAAACAAAGTATCAATCAAATACTGTATGTTGTAGGATTTAAAAAAGTATCCACCATCGAAAATGGTATCTTGCATAATAATTTATGAAAATTGAAGGCATAAACATGTGATCATAGACATGTGAGATCCTTTGTAATGGCATCCTGAAGCAAGAGTCACAGCAACAAGGGACAGCAATCACATGGAATTAATAACTAGTACTATATTACAAATAAATAAAGAAATGCTAATTCCTTCAAATGGAAAACTTTATTCTTCATTATTCATATAAAAATATATTCCCTTTATGTAAACTCGTAGCCGTCCTTTTTTCTTATGTCTATTTCAAGCTTCCTTCTAAATATACTCCAGGTCCACTCCTATCTACAGTACACTTGATTCTTCAATTCATCTCTACTATTTAATTATTGTCCATTATTATTATTATTATTATTATTATTATTATTATTATTATTATTATTATTATTATTATTATTATTATTATTATTATTATTTATTATTATTATTATTATTATTATTATTATTATTATTATTATTATTATTATTATTATAAAAACTCTTATATAATTTATATTTTAAGTTATTAAAATTAAGAAATAATTAAAGTTAAAGTGTTGTTTCACATGCTTTAGAGACAGATGCATAAAAGTGAGTGATCTTTTTGTAAAAAATAATATTTATTGAATTATTAAAGATGGTCAAAGTATAAAACTTTGAAAACTTAATCGTATATCAAATAGTGATCCCTTGAAGAGTAATTTTGATAATATACTTTTTTTCTACTAAATACTAGTCCAAGAAACAATTCACTTTTTAGATACATTCAATATCTAATGTGTCTAGATAATATATTATCTAGACACATTAATCATTCAATATATTTAAAAAGTGAACTCTTTTTAATAAATAGGTCCGGAGAGAATATAATTTAATGTAATTAATTATTATTTAGGTACGCAAAATCTTAATTGAATACTAAATAGTGATCGCTTGAAGAGTAATTTTGATAATACTTTTCTCTACGAAATATTACATCCGGTTATATTTATAAGAAAAAATTCACTTTTAGATACATTGAATAACTAATGTATCTGGATAATATATTGTCTAGACATATTAATCATTCAATATATCTAAAAAGTAAACTCTTTCTGATAAATAGGTCCGGAGAGAGTATAATTTAATGTAATTAATTATTATTATTGAGAAAAATTAAGTAGTTAATTTTTTATTAAAAAAAATTTGAATAGAAAAGATAAATGAAAAAAATAAAGGTACGCAAAATCTAATACATTAAAAAACTAGAAAAAAAATGATAATTGGGTATGCCTAACCTATCTCTTAAATAACTTTTAAAAGCATAGATAGGAGGTGAATCACACAAATGTCATAATTAAAAAAAATTGTATTGACTAATCTATCTACACATGTATTTTTTTTATAAAAATGTTAAATATCTTGAATCTAAAAGAGCGTATAGTGTGTAACGTATTCTTGCTTTAATTAAAAGATGTCAATGAACAATATTCAAATTAGAAAATGTATGAACGACCAACATTGAGTCAGTTTCAAGACAAAGATTTTTCCAATTATTCATGTTAGCATATTCAATGGCAAACACGATTTCATGCAATTCAACTTTAAAGAAGGTGAAAACTCCAATCTTAGCTGAAAAATCTCCCCAAGAATGTTCCTAAATTATCCCTAAATATGTCACTACAATTGATATTCCATAATTTACTAGTGACGCACCATATGTGTTACACTATCCAATTATGGCTAGGAAAATATCAATGAACTTGTATGATTCTATGTGCGAGAGGAGAGCGACATTAATTTGATGTCAAAAAATTTAATAATTGTAAACTCTTAATTAAGGAATACATGTGCCCCTTGAAAGAAGTATATCATGTCATATAGACAAATTATTTAACACGAAGAAAGTCGTTATCAAAGTCAAACTACCATTTTAAAACCTAATATCATTTCTTGTGTGTCAAATTTTCCAAAAATTTTTATGTTGATAGTCATGATGAGATTCTGAATTTGAGAGTTTCAAATTCTACCAACAAGTTTGGATAAACTTTCGTAACTAATTCTATCAATGTTCATGCCAAACAATTGCTCTATCCAAAGCGAGAAAAGAAAATTGTGCATGCATGTAAGAAATAAGTGGTATGCAATTTTCATATCATGATTGCAGAGAGAATACCTTGAAATCATTTGTATTCCCCTTCGAGTCAGGTTGTCTTATTTTTAAATAACATTATGTAATAGTTCTCAAGTCACTATTGACTTACCAGGTGGTATGTAGGGATGTGACATGAATTTTATCTAAGTATCTTCAATGTGATCCCTCCTGATACAATTGTAGGCATCTTTAAAAGATGGGTCACCATTTGTAGCAAATAATATTATCAAATGACAAATAAATTTTTAAAATGTCTTCAACAATTTGAGGAGGCAAAATGGATTATCCATGAAGAATGTTTCAATTGATGTCTTGAATAATTGAATTGACTTTAATAATTTGCTTAAATTGAATATCTACTGGTAATACTAAGTGTAAATCTTTAATTTGTATTCCAACTAATTGTTATTCCATAAATCATTATTATTTGGATTACTAACCTGTCATCTACTATGTTCCTCCAAAAATTAAACTGAAAGTTTAATGTCAGGCCATATCTACAATACGCCTTAGTCTAGATCCAAAAGTACATCCACCATAAAGCTTACATTTAATTGGAATGATGTGCTGACTAGAATTTTGACCATATTCTTGAAGGAGGTGATTAACGAATTAAGCATTTTTCCTAGTAACGACTTAAGAAATTACCATCCATATTGTGTGTTGTATTCTTAGTTTCCTCAAACAAAAGCATTCTAATGAGATATTCATTATTCGCATGAGTTATAATTTTTGGAATAGTTATCTCCACCATATCAGTATAATTGTAATGAGTTTTTGAGCTAAACAAATTTTTATACAAGTTAATAACATGATTATTTAATTCAATATCTTCCTCTAAAAAATATTGTCATGCCTCAGTCTAATAATTTTGTTACTAGCATATCTCTATTTGAATGTGTTATGAAAAAACTTTGTATTTCTATATATCTCCATCCTAAACCCAATATTCCTTACCTTATTCCTCCAAAATTGGTTATGCATATGCAATGCCTTATCTAACAGAAGTTGAGCATTTTCCTTCCAATCCAAAATCATCATTGTAACATGCACCACTAATCAAACTGTGTATCTTGTTAACTTCATTTGTATCTTAAGTGACTTTAAGATGAATATTGTCAAATTACTTTTTGTTCAACTTCTTAATATTATGCTTAAGAGATCTCAACTTAGCAAATAAAACAAACATAGGGCAACCAACCACACAAGTATTCCAAAACTTCATAAATTTGAATTGCATAACCGAATCAAACCTACCTTTGTCACAATGGATAAGAATATGATAATGGTATGAGTGATTCTTGATCAAAGTAGATCAATTGACTGTGTTTTAATTATCTAGCCAATTCTGATTACAAATGGCTTTGTCAAGCCTAACAAAATAGTGATCACCACCTTTCCTCTCATTGTTTCAAGTGTAATAGCTTCCATTAGTGTCAAGATGTATAAGCTCATTAAGATTTGTCCAACTAAGAAACACATTAGCTCGACCCAACGATTAACGAATTTTGAATCGCTAATTTTCCAAAATTGATTATTTAAAATCGTGAATGTCTAACCCTAATCCAAAAGTTGCTCTCTCTCTCTCTCTCTCATTCATATATGAGATTATTCTGCAGAGTTAATTTATTATGCGTATTTGTTACATATTGTTTCCATTATATTTAGCCTTCAACTCTATGGATGATTTATCACTCTGGTTGTTTGTTTGTGACAGTATATTTAGTCTCAAATTTAATTATGATATTCTTGACTCCGAGCCTAACATTATTCATAATGATTCTTTGTTTAAAGTTGTATGGAAATAGAAAGATTCAGTTTCTCTGTGTACTCTTTCGAGAAAAAATGGGCATATAAAAACTCGTTAATCATGAGGAACAATGTTAATGAGGTATGATTGTTGACAACTTATGTCCTAGATGTAATCTTGCACCATAATAAAAAATGCATGTTGTTTGAAATTGCGATGGTGTGAAAACTTTCTAAATAACATTGTTTGGATAACATTATAAAACCCGGTTACTAAAACATATTTTTCAATTTAAGTACTCTTGCGTGGCTAGAGAGAAACATGTCATCCAACAATCTATGTAACAATGTTTGGCCATTGAACTTCTTTTCTGGAGTTGTTGATAATTATCTTTGGAAATACCGTAATTCTTTCATATTTTTGTAATAATCCAATAAAAGTCATATCCTTTAATCCATAATTTGAAATTAAGTTGAGAAATTTCATAATTCTATAGATGATATCAAAAGATTAAAAATAAAAACACTATGAGACTAAACCCTCAATTTGGATTCTCAAAAAGTGCACGTTAGTGCTGCATAGTACTTTGCTAATGGCACGTCGCCAAATGGGATATCCTTAGAGATTATAATGGTTATTTTGCGGAAGGTTTTTTCTGCAAGACTAGGTCAAACAATTCAATATTTGTTGAAGCTTGAACTCTCTGAAGGAGTTTTTATTTGGGGTGTGATATTAGCATGATTTTTTAACAAATTCACATTCTCTATACTATAGTTAGTGAACATCATACAAATTACACTCTATTAATTTTAATTATAATAATATTTTAATTCTATTACATACTCTAAACTGACATGATATTATTGTTGAAACTACTGTTTTTTTTACACTTCAGTTGGCGTAATCGATTACGCTGTTTGCCGTAACCGGTTACGAACCCGTGAAACAGAGTTACTGGTGTTGTTGTAATAGTGTAACCGGTTATGTTGTTTGTCGTAGCCGGATACACTGAACCTTAGCTGTTTTTTTCTGTTTCTGTTTTGGCTGTTTTGTTAGTTTCAATCATTTTGTAACTTGTACTATATAAGGGGCTCACTACTCCTATTGTGGTTAATGCCAATTTGTCCACTCACCCTCAGTTACTCTCTCTCTCTCTCTCTCTCTCTCTCTCTCTCTCTCTCTCTCTCTCTCTCTCTCTCTCCCTCTCTCTCTATATATATATATATATATATATATCTTTCTCTCTCTATCTCTCTCTCTCTCTCTCTCTCTCTCTCTCTCTCTCTCTCTCTCTCTCTTATTTTCTCTCAATTTATTTAATCTCCATCTTCTTCAATTGTTCATTTTCTCCATTGATAAACCTTAATTTGATTTGTACATTCTAACATTTGGCATCAAGAGCACTAGTTCTGATCTGATTTCGCTGCAACAATGAGTACCAATGATCGAATCCCTACCAATTTACTGATTCTTGATTTGAAGAATTATGATAAGTGGTCGAAGCAAATGAAAGTCTTGTTTGGATATCAAGAAGTTCTCGATATCGTCAACAATGGTGTCACACCACTTAGGGCTGAACCTACAGCTGCACATCAAACCACCTTCAAGGAAGAGAAGAAGAAATATTACAAAGCTCTCATTTTGATACACTCTTGAGTGGATGGTGATAATTTTGAAAAGGTCGGTGATTGCGAGTCTGCGAGGCAAGCTTGGTTAATTTTGGAGAAAGCATATGTTGGGGCTGCGAAGACGGAGGTTGTGAGGTTACAAACTCACAAGAGGAAACTTGAGTTAACACAAATGGAAGAGAAGGAAACGATCAACGATCATGTGAAGCGCATTACGCATTTGGTAAATCAAATTAAGTCGTGTGGAGAAACTATTCTAGAGCAGAATGTTGTGTCAAAAATCTTACGTTCTTTAACGTCAAGATTCGACAAGATTGTAGTGGCTATTGAAGAGTCGAAGGATCTTGCGTTATTGAGCAAGGATGAGCTTCAAAGTTCTTTGGAAGCACATGAGCAAATAATTGACGAGAGAGGAAGCGATAAGGCAAAGGCGGAGATAGCTTTGCAAGTTCATTTCAATGAAAAGAATAAAGGTTCGAAAGGAAAATGGCCTTCGAAAGGGAAGCAATGTGGTAGTGATTTTCAAAATTAGAAGGGACAAAAGGGTGAGAGCAAAAACTCAAATGGTAATGGTGATCAGAGCAACATGAAAGGTGGAAAACCGAGAGATATTAGCAAAATACAATCATGGAAATGTAAGAAATTTGGGCATTTTCAAGCAAAGTGTGGTGCTAAACAATGGAAATCTAAAGGGGATGAAGCCCAGGTTGCAAGGCAAAAGGTGGATGATGAATCCACGCTCTTAATGATGATTACTGAGGAGTTTGGAGGCATGAGATAGGTGCTGGACAGCAGCTGCAAGTCACGGGACAACAACTGTAGTAGTGCAGAAAATGGGACAGATTTGGGCTCAGAACAAAATGTGAAGATTTCGGTTCGAGATGGAACCCAAGGCAGCGAGGAGTGGTACTTGGACTCCAGTTGTTCAACGCACATGACAGGGATAAAATATTGGTTTGTGCAAATCAATCAAGTGGCGAAAAATAAGGTGAAGTTTGCGGACGATTCCACTCTCATGGCCGAAGGTGTCGATGATGTGTTGATCGAGAAGAAGAATAGTGGACATTCTATGATCAAAGATGTACTATATATTCCGGGTATTAAATGTAACCTTTTGAGTATTGGGAAATTGCTCGACAAGGGTTACAATATACGTTTGGAAGATAAGATCTTGCGGGTTGTCGATGCTAGTGGTGTGTTGATCCTTAAGGCTCCTATGGCTACCAATACGACTTTCAAAGTTGAGCTGAAAGTATTGGAGCATAGGTGCTTAGATACAGCCGCAAGTAGAGAGGAGTGGTTATGGCACTATCATCTTGGTCACTTGAATTTTCGTGATCTCAAAGCGTTACAACAAGATGGTATGGTTACCGGGCTGCCACACATAAACATTCCAGCTGAGTTGTGTGAGGAATGTGTGAAGGGAAAGCAACACAAAGGGATTTTTAGCAAGGATGCAGGTCATAGGACGAAATCACATCTTGAGGTGGTGTACTCCGACGTTTGTGGGCCTATGCAAGTAAACACATTCGGTGGCAATAGATATTTTGTCACGTTCATTGACGATTTTATTAGGAAGTTGTGGACTTATATCATCAAAAGAAAGGAGGAGGTGTTTGATGTATTCAAGAGGTTTAAGTCCATGGCGGAGAGGCAATGTGGTCACAAGTTGAAGATTCTCAAAACGGATGGTGGAGGTGAGTATACCTCGGCTGCGTTTGGGAAGTATTGTGATGATGATGATATAGTGCGTGAGGTTGTACCACCCTATACGCCACAGCAAAATGGTATTGTCGAGAGGAAAAATCGCTCAATTATGAACATGGTTCAAAGCATGCTAAGAGGTAAAAATCTACCGAAGGAACTATGGGGAGAAGCGATCTCTACAATCACGTACTTGTTGAATCGATGTCCTACGAAGAAGCTTGAGAAGCTTACACCGGAAGAGGTTTAGTGTGGATTCAAACCAAATCTAAGTCAGTTGCGAGTTTTCGATTCAGTGGCTTATAGACATGTGCCGGGTCAACTTAGAAAGAAGTTAGACGACAAGGGAGAGGAAATGATTTTCATTGGATATCACTCTACAGGTGGTTACAAGTTGTTTGATGCGAGAAATCAGAAGATTCTGATCAGTCGGGATGTTATTTTTGAAGAAAATAGCAGCAGCAACAACAATGTAACCGGTTATAGCCATCCAGTACAAATTGGCGTAACCGGTTACGAGCAGAAAAAATAGAATAGGATTTCTATAGAACACAGTGTAACCGGTTACAGCCAGTTAAAAGCATAATCGGTTATGAGCAGAACAGAGCCCCAACAACACTATTTTTGGATGATCCAGTCACTCTCGAAACTGTTTCGCAGCCCCCGAATGATGTTCAAACTGAGGAAAATCGTAGAAGATCAACAAGGCAAAGGGTGTTGCCTTTGAGACTCCAAGAATGCGAGAGATTCCAAGATAACAAATTCAACAATGAAGGTGATTTCATCCATTTTACGCTTATGGCCGAATTTGAACCGATGAACACGGAGGAGGCTCTAAGCGATTCAAAATGGATTTGTGCAGAGAAAGAGGAGATGGAATCAATTGAGAAGAATTGCACTTGGGAGTTGGTTGATCTACCTCATGGTAAGAAACCGATTGGTGTGCATTGGGTCTATAAAGTAAAATCAAACCCAAAAGGCGAACTAATCAAGTATAAGGCTCGATTGGTAGCGAAAAGGTTCTTGCAACGTGAAGGAATAGACTTTGAGGAGGTGTTTGTACCTGTGGCTAGGCTTGAGACCATCTGTTTGGTTGTTGGTATTGCGAACAACAATAACTGGAGTATTTATCAAATGGACGTCAAATCTGCATTTTTGAATGGTCCACTTGATGAGAAGGTTTATGTTGGGCAGCCCCCCCCGGATTTGTAATGAAGAATCAAGAGATGCGATACTACAAGTTGCATAAAGCTTTATATGGTTCGAAACAAGCTCCAAGAGCTTGGAACAAATGCATAGATGGGTTTCTTGTTGATATTGTTTTCATGCGGTGTGTGTCCGAACATGGTGTGTATGTGACATTGGATGCTAATGATGTTGTGATAATTCTTTGCTTATATATGGATGATCTCTTGATTACCGGCAGCTGTGAGAAGAGTATCTCAAGGTTCAAGAAGGAACTTATGAGTGAGTTTGAGATGACAGACCTTGAGATTACCTTGGCATAGAGTTCCAAAGGTAAAAAATGGGACTGCTCATGCACCAAGGGAGGCATGCACTTGAGATCTTGAAGAGATATGAAATGGAGCATTGTAATGTTTCCGTTACACCATGTGAGGCAAGGCTACAACCGTCCAAGAGTGAGGATGAGCAAGATGTTGATCCAACTCAATATTGGAGATTGATTGGATCATTGCGGTATTTGTGCAATACGCGATCGAACTTGGCATTTAGTGTCGGTATTGCGAGTAGATTCATGGAGATACCTAAGGTGTCTCATATGGCAGCTGTCAAGAGGATCCTTAGATATGTTAAAGGAACTCTTGATTGTGGAATTCTCTTTTCGGCATCGGATACGGTCCGAAAGTGTGATTTACTTGGTTTCACCGACTCTAATTGGTGTGGTTATAAAGATGATAGAAAGTAAACAGCTGGATACATCTTTATGTTTGGTAGGACACTAATCTCTTGGTGTTCGAAAAAGGAACCGGTGATAGCACTCTCATCTTGTGAGGTCGGGTATATTGCGGCGTTGTTGTGCGCTTGTCAAGCCATGTGGCTTATGAATCTACTGAAGGAGCTTAGTAGCAATGAGGGTGAGGCTATTACACTCCTTGTTGATAATGTTTCTACGATTAATCTTGCGAAGAATCTGATTGCACACGGAAGGAGCAAGCATATAGAGATGCAGTTTCATTATTTAAGGAAGTTAATGAGCGATGGAAAGTTACGATCGAGATATTGTCGAAGCGAAGACCCAGTTGTTGATTTGTTGACAAATGGGGGTGACAAATAAAGTGTTCAAGAGGTTGAAGATGAGTTTGAACATGCTTGACTTGGACCAACTGAAGTGAGGTGGTGTGTTAAAATTGCTGTTTTTTTGACACTTCAGTTGGCGTAACCGATTACGCTGTTTACCGTAACCGATTACGAAACCGTGAAACAAAGTTACTGGTGCTGTTGTAGTAGCATAACTGGTTACGCTGTTTGTCGTAACCGGTTGCACTAAAGCGTAACTGTTTTTTTCTGTTTCTGTTTTGACTGTTTTGTTAGTTCCAATCATTTTGTAACTTGTACTATATAAGAGGACTCACTACTTCTATTGTGGTTAGTGCCAATTTATCCACTCACCCTCAACTCTCTCTCTCTCTCTCTCTCTCTCTCTCTCTCTCTCTCTCTCTCTCTCTCTCTCTCTCTCTCTCTCTCTCTCTCTCTCTCTCTCTCTCTCTCTCTCTCTCTCTCTCTCTCTCTCTCTCTCTCTCTCTCTCTCTCTCTCTCTCTCTCTCTCTCTCTCTCTCTCTCTCTCTCTCTCTCAATTTCTTTAAATGTTGTTTTTTCATTGATAAACCTTAATTTGATTTGTATGTTCTAACAATTATTTGATTTTCTCCACACAAAAAAAAAAAAAACAAATCAATATGCTCATTTACTTGCATAATAAAATCACAATGCTTTTTTTACCGTTTATCTTCGACCTTTGAGTAAATGTAATTTAACTATTTTTTATAAAAAAAAATTATTTAATAACTGAAAAATTTGAGTAAAAATCTAATTAACATTTCGTATTAAATATTTTCTTACAAATTCATAGATTTGATTTGATTGTATTTAGAATCTATATAAAAATCTCAATAATTAAGATCTATATAATGGATTGTTTTTGACAAAATTACGTAGAACATATTTTTTATATTTTTAGTAAAAAAATACAAAATAACTATTCAAATATAAACACTTCCATACGTCCAAAAAAATATAAACACTTCTTAAATATAAAATCAAATATTGATTAGTTGATTAACTAGAATAGTTAAACCTAATAAATAAGAAAAAAAAATTTAAATAACAAGGTTTAAAAAAAAATACCAAAAAAACAAGTTTTTCAAAAAATTTACCAAAGTGTCTAGGTTTTGAAGACCCCCTAGAGTATGCGCCAAATGAATTGGCGCATTAGTATAAAAATTAGGAGTATGCGCCATATGGTTTGGCGCAAATGTGAATTTTTTTTTTTTTTTTTTACTTTTCAACATTTACGCCAAATGGATTGGCTAACTCAAAAAATTTTATACTAATGCGCCAAATGGTTTGGCGCATACTCTAGGGAGTCCTGCAAAACCTAGACATTTTGATAAATTTTTTGAAAACCTTGTTTTTTATATAATTTTTTTTATAAACATTGTTATTTAAATTTTTTCATCGATAAATAACGACCTTGATCTATGGACTCTGGCGTATATAAAATCGTCACCTAAAAATCAGACAACCCGCCGACCTTTCACATTGGCGGTTTATGTATACATGTGCCCTGCTAATGTGGGCCCATGACACGTGCCCTTTTCTTTTTGGGCTATGCCCTATGGGCCAACAGGCCTTGACCCCACAAATCTCTCTCTATATATTCACTTCCTCAATCTCACTAAATTCTCAAAAAAATTAACCAATTCACCACTTCATCAATTTTCACCTTCTCATAATTCCTCCATCACCAATTTTCCAATTATGGCTTCTTCTACTCAATTTACTATCACTTTTGTAGCCCTAATTCTTCTTCAATACATAATAGGTAACCATTCATACAACACAACATATTTTGTTTTTCTTTTCTTTTCTAATTTATATATCTTACGTTGTTTTTTTCTAACATGTTATGTTATTACTTATTACAGGTTCGTATTCAACAACATTCACAATAGTTAATAAGTGCAGTTACACAGTATGGCCAGGAATTTTATCCGGCGCCGGAACATCACCGTTCTCCACCACCGGTTTCGCTCTTCAACCCGGCGAGTCCAATGCTCTCCCCGTACCACCTTCCTGGTCCGGCCGTCTCTGGGGACGAACCCTCTGCTCCCAAGACTCCACCGGAAAATTCTCATGCATAACCGGCGATTGCGATTCCTCCACCATCGAATGTGCAGGAAAAAACGCTATCCCTCCCGCTTCCTTAGCGGAGTTCACTCTCAACGGCGCCGGAGGACTTGACTTCTTCGACGTCAGCCTCGTCGACGGTTACAATCTCCCTATACTAATCGAACCACACGGACAAACCGACGGAGGAAACTGCACCGCGACGGGTTGCTCCGTCGACCTAAACGCCGCGTGTCCAACAGAATTGAAAGTGATGAGTAGTGACGGCGGTGGAGAGAGCGTGGCATGTAAAAGCGCGTGTGAAGCTTTTGGGGATCCACAATATTGCTGCAGTGGCGCCTACGGTTCGCCAGATACATGTAAACCAAGTACCTACTCGCAGTTTTTCAAGAGCGCGTGTCCACGCGCTTATAGTTATGCTTATGACGATGGATCCAGCACTTTCACGTGTGCCTCGGCTGATTATACCATCACTTTTTGCCCAACACCTTCCACAGGGTAATTTTCTTTTTAAACATTTTTTTTCAAGAATTTCAATTCTTAGTTGTCAAAACGTGTTTTACAACAGGAATATTGCAATGAATTTTTGTATGACTTTTTTTCAAGTTTAATCATTGAGATTAAGAAATTTAAATTTAAATTTGTTTATATATGGACCGTCCCCATGCCAGATGTAGCGTCAATAATAGTAAAACATTCCGTGTATGATATAGTTTTGAAAATTTGAGTGCAACATTTTGAAAATTCTTGTTTGAATGTGAATGCAGTTCAATCAAATCTGGGAACGAGAAATATCCGATACCGGCGGCCGATGTGTCTGGTGTCCGACGCGTGGACGGGACAGCCAACAACTTAGTGACTATTGTTGTTGCCTTTGTTTTGATGGTCTTGGTGGTTGAACGGTTGTGGTAGTAACTCAATTCTAATGTCATCACACATCATGGCTGGTGAGAAATTTGGTGTGGTGTGACATTCTGTCACAAAATTGCTTAATCAAGTTGAATTCATCAGAATGTGAGGGTTTGATTACTAGCAAGTTGGTATTTCATAGATTGGAACTTCTCAACTTGAACAACCAAAAATTGATTTATGAGTTTTTTTTCCTTCTTTTTATTAACAATTTTAGTTAGGTTGTATCTCTTGGATGTTTAACTAGAAACAGAATTAGGCAGGTAGCATGGTTACATCAGCTCAAAAGATTCATGTCATTCATATGTTGTCCTCCGTAACTGAAGTGACAAATTTAGATATTTTAGGAAATTTATTAAATATTTCGATAGGATCAATTTGCTCTCCAATTGTAAACTATGAATTAAAATAAAGGAGGAGTATAATTTTGATTAGTTGTGCCTGTTATTTTATTCAAATATTTGATTTGTTTTCATAAGTTTGAATTAAACTTTTAATATTTTAATCTCCACAAGTTTTCCACAAGTTCCAATCGAACAGAAGACGTTTTGTTCAAAGCACTTTTTAAACTTATATTTTTAAATATTTTTTTGTTAGATTTATTATTTGTTAGTGCGTGAGACATTTTTGTCAGGAGAAAAGGATAGAGAATATAGAAATAAAGATTATATTTTCGAATAATAAAAATTGAATTATATGATGTCTATTTATATACAATTAACTAACTTCTATATTAATTAATAAATTTTAAATTCTAATTAACTTTGAGTCTGAGTTACTTAACTTAGATTATACTCTCAACACCCCCCTTATAATTCAAGTTGTCGAATGCAAACTAATTATAGTCGATTTGAACTATTTCTAATTTCTTTTTCAAATTCAGGAATCTGTCGATCTTCAATTCTTTGGAGAAAATGTGGATCAATTGTGTTTCACTTGAGCAATGTCTTACTTCAAGTTCAACTCAATTTACCTTCTCCCTTAAGAAGTGAAACCTAGCTTCGATGTGCTTACTACTTCTATGTAGAATTGAATTCTTTGCAAGATTTATGGTTTATTTGTTGTCATTTGTAGCACCAGAGATTTCTCCACTTTGACCTCCATCTCTTCCAGCACATATTTGGTCCAAATTGCTTGATACGCAACATAGGATCCTGCTGTATATCCAGCCTCTCACGACGATAATGCCATCACTAGTCGCTTTCTAGAGAACCATGAGATTGGGTCGGGCAGACCAAAGTTTTCGGCTCATACCCTTAACTATGCACGACCTTTTTTTTTTTTGCTGACTCTTGCATGACAGATCTAAATGGGAGACCATGCATATTTGTCACCCCTTTTTCATATCTAGTGAGATAAACAACTGAAATAAGGCAGAAGGCTCCCTGAGCAACATTTAATATCATCAAACCACCTAAATATCATATACAACATGGACACCCCCACCTCACATGTAACAAATTGATGATGTCGACTCTAACTGGTTATGGCAGAAGATACAAGAAATGTCACACTAGTCAACAATCACCATACGCTTAAGTGGATTTTCTCTATTGGGAATCCTATCTTGAAAGAGTTGTCAAGAAAATACCACTACCTTAAAAGGTGCCTAAACCAGGCGCATCAACTGACTATCTCTTTTAGGAGGGGAACAATTTCCTATAACTTAATTATCTAGAAGAGAAAGATATGTTGACTTAAAAGAGAAAACTCCATTTAAATCTTTGTCCCATCTGCAAGTCTCTACCTTTTGTGAGAGAGAAATTGATTCCACAAAGAAGAAAGCTCTATCCATATTAAACTCCTATACAAAAGATCCCTTCTACACCTAAAATCTCAAATCCAAGAGCCATCATTCGAAAATCCCATACCGACAACTTTCTGATCTGATTTGAGTGAAGTTTGGAAAAGTCCTAGAAACTGGCTCTTAAGAAGGTCGGTCATATTCATGGATTGTCCCAAAATAATGCAGAGGCCATTTTTCACCTTCATAAAGACATCACTACAAGAATAATGGCTCTAGTGGCGTGATATTGTCACGTGACACCCACGTCGCTGAAAAAGAACGTTGCCATGTGATTTTCACGTGTGAGGGAGGATTTTGAAATTTAGGAAAAGGACGTTGCCACGTGATTTTCACATCGCTAAACTATTTTGAAAATAGGATAAAACACTAAACACTAACCAAGCAAAACACTAAAAATTAACCAAACAAAGGCAAATCATCTATCCATCAACGAACCCCCAGTTTTCTCAGATATTGTGAATCTTTGTCACACCACCAATTTCTCTCACATCTAACCAACAACAATAAAAAAGTTTCAATTTTTTATATCAGTGGTGTACTATGTTTTGCATCATCACCCAGACCCCTTATTTAGAAAAAAATTCTCTCGCCATGGATTATGGCTCTTATTTTTCAGGTAATCAATTTCTACTTATGTTTGTTTATAATCATTGGTAAAATTTTGAACTTTTGTTGAAAATTTTGTCTATTAATGTGCAGTTGAAAAAGGGTTTGAAAAATTGTATTTTTTGCGGTTTGGGTCTGTGAAGGTGGCATTGTTGGCGGCATGTGGCAGTGGAGACAGGTTGCATTAGAGCACGCTGGAATCGCGTGAAGATACGTCGGACCTGACATTTTCTTCTTTGTTTTCTCTTTTCTGTTTCAGTTTTGTTTTTGAATTTTTTCTGCTACTATGTTGTTGTTGTTGTTATTGTTTTGTTTTGATTTATTGTTGTTAATGGAGGAGAAAAAAAGCAGATGGTGGTTAGTGGAAGAGAGGGTGATTCAAATGGTGGCGGTGGGGATTTTAAGAACATGAAGAATGTTGAGCCCCTACTTTCTGCACCTATACCTATATACATATTAGCGACATGATTTTCACATGCCTAAAAGTTGTGACCCATTTTTCTGCGATGTGTTTGCTCACGTCGCTAATTTGAGTGTAGCGGCGTGATATTTTAGATTATGGCGTGATTTTCACGTGACAAATTATAATTTTTTTTGTAGTGCATCTTTAGCAAACCAATCAGATCTAATTTCAGGTTTAGAGAAAAAAAATCTCATTTGAATAATTGATTACTTATAAAACAAGTTATTCAACCAACTACTAACAATTATAACAAACTTTAAAACTAAAATAACAAATTTTTTGGGAGCAAAGTAACTGACTTAACAACATGAATGACAACACAATAGATGAGATTGTTTTAGATTTTGTTTCTCCTACATTAGGTTTTTATTGGACAATGGTCTAAGGAGTAGTAGATTTTCCGTTTTTTTTCCTTAGTTTACTTAGTTAATTTAAATTTCCTCGCGAACAACTATAATCGTCTCAACTCTTCCCATGAACACTAAACAATAAAAATGACAATATAAACTTTGAATATGGCACATATGAAAAACAGGAAAACTTTAACTAATTATATCAAACTATGAGAAAACATGATCATCTCATAATAACTTTATTCATTTTTAGCTACGTTCCAGTGATGTTGTGAAAAGTTCCTCTTCCAGCTAAATATTTATTTGCTTTCTCAAACGACCTAAAACCTTTTCATACAAACACTTTCCACGTTTGGCTTAGGTGTAATGACAGTTTCCTTAAAGAGGTTTAATCCAAATTTGGCAGTGCATATAAATGGATAAGATTTATAAGATCATTATAAGCAAATTAACTTTTCAAAAGCTCTTCAATTTGTGAGTTTTAGCTATTGAATTAATGAGCTTTATAAAAAGTTATATTTCCCATGTCAACTTGGTCAGACACAAATAAGCCCACAACTTTGCCAAACTTGTGAACATGATCAACCCCACATTATCCAATTCTTCATTAATCATGTATTATTACAATTTTTTCTCTTATGTTAAATTGTCCACGTCACTGTCTAAAAGAACTAATTTAACATATCAACCAAGTCAAATAATGGAAACAATTTCTAATTATATATTATTGTTAACTTTAATGAGGATGCACTATATAGTATATATTGTTTATACTGGTACAAGTAGTCATTTATTTTTCCATTTATTTACTAATTTTTTTATCAGGTGACACAAATCACTTTTGTCATCAAACTTTTGATCACTTTTGATCAGAGATGCATGCTGCAAAGGAAAAAGAAGTTGAAAAAGAAGAAAGAAATCTTATCCACATGGATCTTTACACGGCATGTAAGCTGATCAAATAAGCCACACATTGACAACGTTGTGAAATTAAGAATTTATAGATTATGGTGGTTCTTGGAAGATACCAATTGATTTTGAAGGAATAGATTTTGGTTAAGTGATTTGAAGTTAAAGTGATTTATAGTTGGATACATTGATATAAAATTGAATTAAATAATGAATTTTAGTGTAAGAAATACATTTAAACTTAAAAGTTATAAATTATAATTTCAAGTAGAATTAACTTCAGAGATCATAATAAGTTTCATAGCTAGTTAGTTTGGACTGGGATCTCAAAGCATGCCACAAATTCAGCCTCCATATAATGGATGCAAGAATGACAATCTACTTCATACTTTTTCATGATATTGATCTTCCGGTCAGATACACGTAATAAAATGTTGACTTTATTGTATTTACACAAATGACAAAATTAAAATATGAATATCCAATCACTTCAAGATGATCAACGCTCCTATAAATAAGCATTTCGTCTTCGGTTGCATCTCTTTATTGATATGTTTTGCGGTTATATTATTTGGAATAGGTTACCGACTAAGACGAATTTGTTCAAACGAGGGGTTCTTCTCGATCCTAACATGTTGTTTGTCCCTTGTGTCGAGGGGTCGATGAAGACTTAGACCACATATTTCTTTTGTGTCCTTTTTCTAGAATTTGGTGGTCGAAGTTATATCGGTGGCTTAGGATTTTTGATGGTGACGAGAAAACTTCTCTTATTGATCAATTTTGTTGGATGGATGATATTTGCAAGAATAATTTCTCTTTTGACTTGGGTTGGTTCTTTTGCTTAACACTTTGTTGGATTACTTGGAAGTGTAGGAATGATGTAATTTTCAACAATTTAGTTGCTTCTCATTTTGATGGGTTTAGTTTGTTCAAATCTTTAGCTTGGAATTGGTTTAAAGCCTTTCATAAAGGTTCTTGTAATTTATATAGGGATGATTGGTTTATAGATCCAAGACCTTTTTTCACTTGATTGGTGTTGGTCTTGGTTGGTAGGTGAGGCGGTCTTATTTTGGCCGTCTTTTTTATCTTCTTGTATTCGGGTTTAGCACCCCTAGTGCTTGTGAAATATACCTTTGAATTATAAAAAAAAAACTACGTGTTCATTGTCGCTTTCAAAATCATTAACATTCATGTGTTTTAAATTAAGTTTTCTTCATGTCCATAATTCAAAAAGTGTATTTTGAATGGTTTACTAGCAACCCAATTTAGTTAACAAATACATGACAATTTTTAAGACATCCACAATAATTTGGGTAAAGATGAAATATTGAACATGTTCCTAATCATTTTTATTAAGATACAATTATGACTACGAGATACACCATTTGTTGCAGTGTACCTAGCATTATGTGTCGAGCACAAATATCTTTCATGGCCTAGGGTGTTATCCATATTCATCATATCTTCCAGGTTACTCATCAATATTAAATGCATTAGATTAATTAGTTAATTTTCAATTGCAATTATTTGTTGATATAACTAATTAATCAAAAGTTAGTTAAGCTTGTAACAGTCTTGCACTTTTTTCTGATATAACTTCATCACCTATATATGTGGATGAAGCCTCTCCTTGTAAAGTTAGTTAACATTCAATAATGAATCTCATTTCCTTCTTTGAATTCTATTAACTCCAATATGGTATCAGAATAATTTTCTGATTTTCTTTCTTGTTTTCGCTTCCTTCATCTCTCTCTTCTCTAATTTGTGATTTCTTTACTTCATTCAATGGAAAATCACGATGATCATTATTATGTTTATTCATTTGATCATCCTAGTATTGTTTTGATTTCACAACCATTAACCGGTGATAACTTCAATTCTTGGTGTCGAGCTATGTTGATGACTCTTTATGGCAAGAACAAAATTAGATTGTTGATGGCACGGTTCTAAAACCATAAGATAACAATCCTCAATTCCGTTCTTAGATGCGTAACAACATTACAATTTCTTCGTGGTCGCTCAATTCTGTTGCAAAAGAAATTTCTACCAATGTTGCAGAAATTTGGAAGGAGCTTCATGATCATTTTCAATAGAAAAATGGTCCTCGTTTTCTTAGTTGCACACAAGAATCCTCCACTATCACTGTCTATTTCACTCAATTCAAATCTCTCTAGGAAGAATTGGGGGATTTCGACTTGTTCATACTTGTCACGGGGGAGAGGGTGAGAGCAACCAATTGTTTGTCATCTTCAAAATGAACAAATTCTTACTTTCTTGATGGGAATTAATGAATCTTTTAATCAGGTCTGTGGTCAAATTTTATTGATGGATCATTTACCTTCAATCAATGTTGTTTTATCTATGGTTTCTCAAGATGAGAAACAGAGGGAGGTCATTACTACATTGACTCCAACTGAGTCACCAGTTGCATATGTTATTCAAGCAAATTCTAAGAATTTCAACAAAGATAAGCCAACTTGTGCACATTGAGGTGTTATTGGCCATCTAAAAGAAAAGTGTTTACATCTACATGGTTATCCTCCTCGATATAAGAAACCATAGAGTTTCAGACCATCTAATCAAGCCAACGGCAATAACAGTGGTTCTGCAAAACACATGTAATCTATATAAGAGCATCCACATCCATACCACTCAATTTGGTGGCATAAATGGACTCCACTTAATATATTATATTATTTTATAGTTTTTAGTTATTTAATTGATTAAAATACATCTCTCAAATATCCATACCACTTATTTAAAATTTTAAATTGGGTCCCACTAATACTACAATTTACTTCAATTCAATTTGTGATTGGTTAAAAGGAAAAAAGTTTCCCAAAACCTGCCAAAGCCACGGTGCCACAAAAGGCAACAGTGATTTATTGATAACTGAACCATTGCATTTAAATATTATTATTTTCTGACATTGGGTGGCTTTATATTGTTAAGCTACCACCGATATTCATGCTCTAAGAGGCATAACACTAGGGAAAATACACAAAAGACAAAACACATAATTGTCTTTAAATAGGTGTTTCTGGTGAGATGGTGTATTAATGTGAGAGATGATGGAAATATCAACCTTTGAATTAAATTGAATGGTTGAGATTTAAACCTCACATTAAGTGAGTCACACGAGTTTCTTTTTTCCCAATTTTTTTTCTTTTTTCGAGTTTCCCTTTAATTTTTTATCGTGAAGTCACTAATCATTTCATCTTCCTCAAATGTTTTCTATCATTAACCATGAAATATCTCATTGCTCAATTCATTATTATAATAAATTTTTTATATTCAAATTTGTACCGACTCCAAACACAGAAGATGTTAGAAAAATCAATTTAAACCGAATGGAATCGAGACTAGAATCGAGAACAAAATCACTTTCCTTATAAATTGTTAGAAAAATCAATTTAAACCGAATGGAATCGAGACTAGAATCGTGAACAAAATCACTTTCCTTATAAGTATTTCAAGCACTCTCAATATGTCTTAGAGTTGGAACGCAGGAATACCCAGAATAATTCAGCCTTTTATCGAGTTTGCGTAAGACCGACGAAAACTCGGATGTAGCGAAGAGTGTCTGGAATTTTAGTGAAGATGATAGGCTTATCAAGTGTACATTTTTGTTATTGATTTCTGAATCAAGAATGAGGTTTTTATAGGCCACTTTAGTATTGTTTCATAAGGTAGCGACCCTTCGTGAAACAGTTCCTTTTCCAAAAGTTACAATGCTTGGCCTATTGCAACATTTACCAAGAGTTGCATGTTTTCATTCTGCAACACTTCACGAAGTATTACATATTTCTGATTCAAACTACAAACAGCCTATTGCAACACTTCACGAAGTGTTGCCTATTTTCATATTCAAAATAAAAACTTTACATAGATATTTTCTTGTCATTTTGGAACACACCTATGGTGATTAAATATTATTAAATATTAATAATTTCCAACAATCCCCCACTTGTTCTAATAATGACAAGATCAATTCCAGAAAAAAGGGAAACAAAGAATGTTAATACAATTAAGTATCTTTCGATTTTAAACTTAATCTTAGTAAGGATAACGCAAAGTCTAATCGGAATATTAGGTAGCAATGCTTTTAAACCATTAATCCATATGATTATACCGGCGTTACGTTACACACATTCTTTAAGGGTTCTTCGCCTACATTTCTCGCCTAGCACTTATTTATGGCCATGTGCTATCCTGTTTCATGAATTTTTCATGAGAGAAACTCCAACTCTCACTTTGAGACGGCACCATCTCGAAATTCACATAGGTGAAGTTCATACTTTGTCTTTTTCCATGAGACACGTACCCTCGGTATTGAACTTCATTAAGAGTTTAAAATAAAACTCAACCCTCGTTTTAAGGTCAACATTACCACGAAATGTTTGACAATTATCCAAATCAACGACTTGTTGTTACCCATTGAAAATCTTGAGGTTAATGTTCTGTTAACGTAAGATTGGGTTGCCGCCATTGTCGGAACTCTTACTCAAGGAGTTTCAACCTCCTACATCTCGAGGTTGTTTTTACTAAGTCTCTGGCCAGTGGCTTAGTAAATGAATTTCCCAAATTATAGATCGATCGTATATATGCGAGTAAATAATTACATCTTTAATCAATTTTCTCACAAATGTCTAAGGCCTCAGTGCCCAGACTTCCATTTTACACTTATCTGAATTCTCTTGCTAAATTGGCTTGACTAACACATTGTGTTAACATCTTTGAAACACTGTATTTAGCCAATGGAACTTTCGACAGAAGGTCCCTCAACCATTTAACTTCTTTGACCAGTGGAAGCGAGATCCACACACCATGGCTCCATGGTCAAAAGAGTGAGGCATCTTTGTTTCTTGCTCTTCCAAGAAATCTCACCCCCAACTAGTGTAAATATCCACTTGGTTGTAAATATATGATCTCCAACACTCAATATCCAACTCATATTGGTATATCCTTCTAATATGGCAGGAAACCTACTATAATGGAGGTCAAGATTTGGTTTTTAAGAAATAATCAAAAATCCTTGTGACCAAAAATCCTTGCGATGACCTTCCAATGCTCACTATTTGGATTGCTAGTAAATCAATTCATTTACTAATTGCAAATATTGTGTCGGATATAGTACATTATACTAGAAGAACAATTTCACTTGTGTATTCTAATATGACCATAACTCTTCCATCATTATTTTGACACTAAGATCAAATTGAATATTCACTTTCTTGAATCGTGACAGTTTGAACTTATCAAGAACTTTCTCAACAAAGTGTATTTGACTAAGTTCACAACCCTCACTATTTCCGCATTACTTTGATCCCCAAAAGAGTGTCAACTAGTCCAAGATCTTTCATCTTGAATTTGGAAGTTTTCTCAATATGTTTTAACCCCCACTATTTCCCATTACTTTGATCGAAAATGGTGTCTATCATTTCAAGATCTTTTCATCTTGAATGTCGAATCTATAAACCTCTTTATTTCTAAAGTTCCATTCATCTCGTTGATAATGATCAACATATAATCAACATGGAGACAAGAAAATCACAATGTTCTCACACAACTTTGTGTACAAACACTTGTCACAAGAATTAGATGAAAAAATACTTTTAGATAATCATGCATGATGATGCAAGGTTTCAGATGAAGTGAGAGATAAAATTATGATCAATTTAAAGTAGTATAGTATAAATTGCAATGAGTACCTTAGTTAAGTTCTCTTGTCTCAAATATTCACTTGAATTTCTATGTTCAACCTTCTTGATCAACTTCATCTTTGATGTGCATGACACTTTTGATACTTTTCTTCTTTGAAAGTCTTTGTCTTCATCAAAACTAGATATAAGATATATTCTTCACAATCTCCCCCTTTTTGATGATGACAAACTCTTTAAATTCATGTTTTGATAAGATTTAAAAGTCTCCCCCTAAGTTGTGTGTCTCCTCTTTTATTTTTGAATCTTTTTGTTCATTACCAGAAAGCATATAACCTTCTGATTTCTCCATGTAAATCTCCTCATCGAGATTTCTATTTAGGAATGTCGTTTGACATTTACTTGATCAATAAGATCATGCAAAGAAACTAATGTAAACAAAACTCTAATTGTTGTCGTCCTTGCTACTAGTGCATAGGTGTTTAAATAATTAACACATTCCTTTTGTCTAAAATCCTTGTTTACTAATTTGTCCTTGTAGGTGTTTAGTGTACCATCACTATGATACTTCCTTCTAAACATCTATTTGAATCCAATAGGTCTTGATCCTTTAGGTAGATCAACAAGTACTCAAGTATGGTTCGACATTGTTGAATTCATTTCATCTTGGATAACATCATTCCAAGAGAATTTCCTTGAAATTACATCTTCATTGTAACTCTTTAGGATGAACTTCGACTTGAAGAATAATAGAAATATTACGAATAAAATTCTCACATTTTTTCTTTTACTGGATACAAGAAAATATGCCGACAATTAATTTTATTCGGTCCTAGATCCTTAGCCTTTTAGACTTTCTGCTTATTCTAAGTTCAATTTGTTTTTCAACAATCATTGACGAACTTCGATTTGTGTTTCAACAATCCGCGGAGAACTTTCCTCACAAGGTTCTCCATTTGTCGAAAACTTGAATTCCTTATCCTCCACGATAAGGTTCTCAAAATTTCACATCTCTGAATTTAGTAATTAAATTAGATTCCAAATTCAGAGGTCTATATAAGTCATGATTCATCCTTAGATACTCTTTATATGTCTTATAATAATAAATAATAATTTCATCGAATACAAACAATTCCAACAACATCTGAATCAAAGTTCAATTATAATTTGAAATTATATTTTTTTTTTTTATGAATTTGACCACTTTAGAGATTAAAAAACTCCATTTTGATAATAATCTCAAAATATAAATTAATTGAACAGTAGTGCACATAAAATGGTCAGCAAAATCCATGGTGTAAACATAAAGTTGCACAATATTTCAAATTTATTCTTCGACCTTAAAAATACTTACACCAATATTATAAGTAGTGGAAGAACCATTTTCTCTTCTTATACTGATATGGTAAGACTTTCATTTACCCAGAAAATTAATGAAGGCTCGAAATTATTTAGACCATACCAAATAAAAAGAAAAAAAACTTATAATAAACAATTTACTCGGCACAATAAATTGATTAACCAATGTTACTTACCACTATTATATCTCACGAAAATTTTTCACGGTAATGTCCACTTGTAAATAATGATTTTAAATTAATAAAATAAGAATTTTATTTTGCTATATATTGTAGTACAATTACCAAACATCATATTGTTTCACTGGCAATGTTCCTGTTCATGCACACCGTTTGGTTGACGTGTTTTCCGTTCAAATCCCAATGACTGTGATATTTAGTCATCCTTTTTTTTTTCGTTTGAAAACTAAATTTTATTCAAAATTTAAATGCAACATTTTATCCGTTCCAAAATTTCTCAAGAATATATTTTTTTACACAATTATATTCAATATAGAATGAATTATGACATTACTGTACCGCAAGCACATTAATCTAGTTTTCTATTCAGATTGAAATGAATACTGTGAATTATGTTAGACAATTACTTACTTTCGAAAAACACCAAGTAATAAAAAGGTATACTATTGTTTCTTACTAATTATGATGCATATTAATTAATAATTGTTTGTCTCTTGATTAATATCAACAATGAATTAGTAATCATTATTAAAAAAATTATAATATCGGTAATCTATGCTCTGATATAAACTGTTAGCATTATTTTATTTTGGATCTTGATATCATATGATTTTCATGGTGTTCTAATTTCTATAATAAACAATAAAAACGTACCCGGATTTATAATAGCGAAAATATTCTTGTGTTTAGAATGTATCAGCGGCACAATTGTTCATCATTTGATGCTTGAAACGGAAGCCTCAATTCTCATTATTTGCAATACAAATACTTATAAGATTGTTAGAAAAATCAATTTAAACCGAATGGAATCGAGACTAGAATCGTGAACAAAATCACTTTCCTTATAAATTGTTAGAAAAATCAATTTAAACTGAATGGAATCGAGACTAGAATCGTGAACAAAATCACTTTCCTTATAAATTGTTAGAAAAATCAATTTAAACCGAATGGAATCGAGACTAGAATCGTGAACAAAATCACTTTCCTTATAAGTATTTCAAGCACTCTCAATATGTCTTAGAGTTGGAACGCAGGAATACCCAGGATAATTCAGCCTTTTATCGAGTTTGCGTAAGACCGACGAAAACTCGGATGTAGCGAAGAGTGTCTGGAATTTTAGTGAAGATGATAGGCTTATCAAGTGTACATTTTTGTTATTGATTTCTGAATCAAGAATGAGGTTTTTATAGGCCACTTTAGTATTGTTTCATAAGGTAGCGACCCTTCGTGAAACAGTTCCTTTTCCAAAAGTTACAATGCTTGGCCTATTGCAACATTTACCAAGAGTTGCATGTTTTCATTCTGCAACACTTCACGAAGTATTACATATTTCTGATTCAAACTACAAACAGCCTATTGCAACACTTCACAAAGTGTTGCCTATTTTCATATTCAAAATACAAACTTCACATAGATATTTTCTTGTCATTTTGGAACACACCTATGGTGATTAAATATTATTAAATATTAATAATTTCCAACAAAAGAGTGGTGTGAATTATGATATTCAAAATTTAAAAAGTTAAATATATATATATATATATATATATATATATATATATATATATATATATATATATATATATATATATATATATTAAGAAGACGATAGATATGCATCAGAAAAGATAAATAAAAATATATGGCAAGAAAGATTACATCAAAGATTATTTGGGTTTAGCCTTAAACCATGTTGTCGAGTTAAGTCCTCAAGAGTTTCCTCTTGAGATTTCCACTAAACAACAACTTGAGCTTTTATGCATGTTCAACTCAACAACCTTACACCAACAACTTGAATTTTACATAGATTCATCCCAATAAAACTACATCGATATTTTTACATATTTAGCTTGCAACCTTAAAATCTATTATAACAACACAAAAGAACTAAACTTTTGAATAAACAATTCAACATACAAAAAAAAATATACAACTTACATAAAGTTTTTTACTCTCTCACACTAAGATAATTTCTAGTGAATAAAAATTGATAACAAAATAAGAAAGAGATATATAGAAGAGTGTATAACTCATAAAATTGGTGTGTTTAAAAGTAAGTAAAACATTCCTTTATAGGCAGGGGCGGGGCCAAGGCCCAGCTAGCTCGGAAATGCGTCTGGGTTTAACCCCTATTTTCTTTGTACTCCTCTCAATTTAATTGTCGATTTTTAGACAAAATCATGGGTAAAATTAATAAAAATATGGTGTGAAAATTAAAACAGAGAAATAATCAATGGTGTAAAGTTTTTGCCCAGACTGCCTAAAATTCCTTACTCCGTCACTGTTTATAGGAATAAAATTGGACTAGAAAAAGGCAATAATTCATAATCTAAGACATTGTCCAACTTATTTAAGGATCGACGTGTCAACCTTGTTAGTTGTTATGATTACCCGTCAACTCTAAAGTATACACAATCTTCTAAACATGAACTGTGGAGGGACGAAGTGTTTAAGAGAAAACTTATTCAGAATAATTCAATCATGTAATATTCATTAGTCCGCCAGCTTTGTGATTACCCTCCAATTCTAAAATATACAATTTGTAATGTTGGTTGGAAGTTAGAACATACCGAAATATAGAATTTTCTTTAAAATAAAAACTCAAATTAAAAGATTTGAAGACCCAAAATAAACAATTGTATTGCTATGTCGGGCGGGGTCACACTATCTAATGGTGTTGGGCAACTCCTGTCGTCCTCTTAGAAAAGTTACTCCCGTCGTAATCGTATCCACAAATGTTTCAATTCAACCACGTCACTTTTGGCATTTTGCACACATCAATCCACTAACTTCTCAGTTTAATTTATATATTGACCACTTTATGGAACCGATAAATTCTAGTGATGGTCAAAAATTGCCTTCACATGTTGAAAATCTTTCAAATGAAACATGTACGTAGCAAGAATTAATAACAATTTTCAACAATAAGGACCTATAATAGTTTATTCTTTTTACTTTCTCTTAGCTTTTGTGTAGACTCTAAAAATGTGTATTGCTCTAAGTTGGAATTCTGAGCTTAATTTGCTACTTTATGAAAGTCTTAATTTAATTGGTAAGCCTATTGTAGGATGGACACTAAAATTATATTGGTAACCTGACGCCATAGGCGGCTTTAGACCGTAGCATTATCCATTTGACCCAACTTAACATTATATATATAATATATTTATTCCACCTAGAACTTTTTTTGACCTTTGAAGTTATGAATCCAAATTAATAAAGGCATATTGAAATTTCTCAATTCTTGAAAGGGGCCAATACATTTAGAGTGTTCAAAATCAGACCGATCCAATATAGAATCATAAAATTAAATTAAATCAAATCGAAATCGTAAAAAATTACACGGTATTTTTGGGTCATTTTTTAACAAATTGTGTGGTTCGGTTTGCGGTTTGTATTTTACAAACCGAACCAAACCGCATTATGTTACAACCCTCAAAACTTCAATTAACTTATATGCAACCCAAATTCAAACCTATTATACCTTAGTATTACAATTACGAATGATTTTCTCTTTCTCACATTTAAGGTTTCAGTTTAAGTCTTCTCAAATCTCTCCGAGCGGTATTGCATATTCTTCTCATCTTCTTTTCCAAATACATATCACATATTATTTTCTATTCTTTCAAGTTTCATCTATTAAGTTCTTTCTTTTTCATCTTATTATTTTTATTCTATTGTTCTCTCTTCCAATTACGTTTTTAATGTTTCTCTTCTAATCTAATCGCATCTCTTATGCTTTTTCTTTTTCATCTTCTCTAATATTTCATCTTTTTTTTTTTTCTATTTCATTATAATGTTTTTGATATTATTTTATGCTACTATTTTATGTTTTTTATTCCACTTTTATCTAATATTTCTTTTGTATATTAAATGGAAAGTTGTTATCCAAATATGATGAATTTTGTTGTTATTTGATAACGCATAGATGACTAAATACAAAGTTATGTCGTCATCCATATGTGTATGTATGGCTAAAAAACAATTTGTAAAAAAAACCGAATCAACCGAACCAATCCAAACCGCATTGTTTTGATTTGGTTTGGTTTGGTTCAGTTTTATTTATAAAAGTCAACCGAACCAAATCGAACCGCACACTTTTTCCTCTTGCAGTTTGGATGATTTTTTACGTCATATCCGCCCAAACTGCACCGCGGACACCTCTAAATACAACAAAAAGACATGGATAGGGAGTTTGGGAGCGTTCAGAAGTTTTAATGGATTAAATGTTCAGGATTTAAGAAATTTAAACATTACATATTCATCCAATGTTAGTCAGCGAGACCTTATCTAAAAGAGGGTGATTAGATCCCATAATTTAAAATTACTATTTTTTAAGTTTTTGAAAAGAGTTAAACTTTGGCCAACAAAAATTTCGCATTTAGATCGAAAGTCGTCTAAATCAAACCAATTATTGGAACTCGGATATGCGTAACCGCAGATGGTATGACAATGAGACAATCAAAGCTAACAATTGAATTCTCAAATTAACTGTTCAAGTATTCACAAACTAATCAAATTTCAACCATTCTGGATCTTTAAGAACATGTTACCAATAACATGCTCTGACGTCAATTGTAAGTTCATATTGCGCCTAAAAGGATAGGGTGAATTATGTACTTTAAAATTCTGATTTTATGGATATGAGTTGTTCTTATTTTTCTAGTTTGGTGCAAGAGTTAGAAAGCAAGAAAGTGTAAAAGAAGTAAAGAACACGACGATGTGTCCTGATTCCCCTCACAATCCAAGAGTACTTCAGTCCCTTTACCACATGTAAGAGATTTTATTATTGTTAGATATTTAAACAAGACACGCCTAATCTTTCTATACAAGACTTCTAACCAATCACTAAGGCTGTGTTTGGGAATTTAGAAGGAAGGGAAGGGAAAGGCTTCTGAAAATGAATTTTTTAAAAAATATAAGAAAATATTTGACATATTTTAAATTTTTTTTGTATAGAATGATAAAAGAGTGTATATTATTACTATATTTTTAATTTTTCAAATACTATAATAACATAAAAGATATTTTGAAAATTTATGTAAGTCCTCCAAAACCCTTCTTCAATACAAATTTTGAGTTCCCCCAAATTAGAGGATTTTTTGTGTTATGAATAAAAGTAAATCCTCTAAAACCCTCCCAACTAAAATCATTCAATTCTTTCCACTCAATTCTTCTATTTATTTCAAAGCTCTCATCTCACTTCCCCTCCAAACTCCTAAACATAGCCTAAGACAACAACACCTTATGATCGAGATCGACCAAATTGAAATGAGAACAATCCTCTCAAAATCAACTCTCTTGCTTCCAACAATCTTGGATAGCAAGGATATAAATCAACCAAGTATGAAAATTCTAACACCTCACGATCGATGTCGGGTCGGATGTTATGACATCCACTTCAGAACTGATTATAAAATTTATGCAGAAAGTATACAAAAACCGTAAAGAACACAGATGATTGTTTACCCAGTTCGGTGTACAACAACACCTACTCTGAGGGCTACCAAGCCAGGGAGGAAATCCACTATAAGCGGTATTAATTCAGAGCTAAACTCCCCCGTTTATAACTCTCCACTTAAGACCTACCCAATGCAATTTCAATCTAGTGCTAGACCTGAGTTCCCACTCACTCCCCCTCAATCACAGCAGTGATAATAACAACGACAAATAAAATAGGATGAAGACACACTTCAAACAAATCTTGATTTTGCTTCAAAGCTTCAATCAAGAGACACACACTCGTGCTTAAAAGCTTAGAGTGACAAAAACAATTACAACTCACAAACACCCTAATCCAATACAATCATCAAGGTGATAATTGCTTGGAGTACAATAAAAACACTAAGACACACGTGAATACACAGAGCACACAATAATCTTCACGCTCACAAACTCTGCCTCTGAAAGTAGGATTAGCAATCTTCTTATATGCAGCACTTGGGCCTTGGGCCTTCCAAACATAAATTAGGTTTAACCAAGTTAACCTAATTTCCACATCATCAGGGTGTTCACATATGTTATAGTACGAGATATTTTAACGCAAATCATACAGCACAAAATATATAGTCTCCTTAATTGTAGCCTGAGATAAATAAGGAAACATAACAACTAAAATATAAAAGCTACTGCGATCAGATACTGATGTCATGACATCGAGCATGACATCCAACGAAAACCTGTATTAGCTCAACCATACAATCCTGCACAATTCCACACATAGTGTGTCATGACATTAGTCAAGACATCACACACACACACATGAATGTTTTACCACAAAATGCAGCCAATTTAAAAGCATCTACAAACTCCCCCCTTTGGCAAATTTTTGACTAACACAACCTGTCACCACATTATCAGAGAATCTTTGCAGCAGAAAAAAACACACAGCATACAACCAGAGCACACAACCAGTCAACCACACCTGCAGGAATAGCTAATACAACTACAGCTACAACTACCACATCGTACCATCACACACACAAACCCATACTTCCTCATGCAGCAACACATAAATAAACTGCCTCCAGAAAAAACTTGTCGTCTTGGGGGTGACATTAAGGTGACATTAAACTACTCCCCCTTTTTGCCAGAAATGTTGCCAAAAAAACCTTGATATTCAGTTAAGTACAGGCCAGACTTAAACCAAAAGATACTGAAACTATTAAAATCCACAAAGGAAAACATCACCAGAAACAACTGCTTCAGTCTTCAGACTCAGAGGTACTGAGTTCAGAATCTGCAGTTTCTTCATCAGGGGAGATGAAACACTGAGCAGCCACGTCACTAGTTGAATACTTAACCTGACCAACTACTTATTTCCCATCTGCTTTGATTGCTATAATTCTTCATGAATACATATTCCTAACTTGCTTCTTAAGTTTTCAAATTGTGTAGCATGAAGAGCTTTGGTAAATATGTCAGCTAGCTGAAGTTCAGTTGAGACATGTTCCAAGCAAATCACTTTTTCTTCTACAAGTTCTCTTATGAAGTGATGTCTGATATCAATATGCTTGGTTCTGCTATGCTGAATAGGATTCTTGGATATGTTGATAGCACTTAGATTATCACAATACAATGTCATGACATTCTGAGTGACATTGTATTCAGTCAGTCTTTGCTTCATCCATACCAATTGAGAACAGCTGCTACCAGCTTCTATGTACTCATCTTCAGTAGTAGATAAGGAGAAACAATTTTGTTTCTTGCTGAACCATGATATGAGATTGTTTCCCAAGAAGAAGCACCCTCCTGATGTGCTTTTTCTATCATCAGCACTCCCAGCCCAATCAGCATCACAATACCTAGATAAGATAGGTTCACACTCATGAGAGTACAATATACCATAGTCACAAGTTCCATTCACATATTTGAGAATCCTTTTGACTTGATTTATGTGACTTACTTTGGGTTCTGCTTGATATCTAGCACACACTCCAACTGCAAAGGCAATATCTGGTCTACTGGCTGTTAGATATAGCAGACTTCCAATCATGCTTCTGTACAAACTCTGGTCAACACTAGTGCCACTTTCATCTTTTGATAACTTTAAATGAGTAGGAGCATGTGTTCTTTTGTGACTAGCATTATCCATTCCAAACTTTTTTACAATATTCTTGGCATATTTGCTTTGAGAGAGGAAGATGGAGTCTTCCATTTGTTTAATTTGTAGCCCAAGAAAATATGTCAGTTCTCCAACCATACTCATTTCAAACTCAGTTTGCATCTGATTGACAAAGTGTTTAACCATCAGATCTGACATCCCACCAAACACTATATCATCCACATATATCTGAGCAATCATGATTTTTCCACCTTCATTTTCACAAAGAGGGTTTTGTCTATTCCCCCTTTTCTGTAGCCATTTGTGGTCAGGAACTCAGTCAATCTCTCATACCAAGCTCTAGGGGCTTGTTTTAATCCATATAGAGCCTTTCTTAACTTGTAGACATGGTTAGGGAGATTTGGATCAGCAAAGCCTTTAGGTTGTTCCACATACACTTCCTCATTTAAGTAAACATTCAGAAAGGCACTTTTTACATCCATTTGGAATAATTTGAACTTCAAGATGCCGACTACTCCTAACAGTAATCTAATTGACTCAAGTCTTGCAACATGTGCAAAAGTTTCATCAAAATCTACTCCTTCGATTTGAGTATATCCTTGAGCCACCAGCCTTGCTTTGTTTCTAGTTATAACTCCCTTTTCATCAGACTTGTTCTTGTATATCCACTTGGTACCAATAATGTTTGTTACTTCAAGTCTATAGACTAATTCCCATACTTCATTGCTTTTGAACTGTTCCAGTTCATCTTGCATGGCATTGATCCAAAACTCATCTGTCAAAGCTTCCTTCACATTTTTTGGTTCAATTTTGGATACAAAACATGAGTTGGCAATGATGTCTCTAGATTTAGTCATTACACCACTTTTGGGATCTCCTATGATAAGTTCTTTGGGATGATCTTTTAGAATTCTAATAGAGGGATGTTTTTTGATTGCTTCAGGTTCAGATTCTGGTGGAGAGTCATTTCTGTTTTCAGTTATGCCTGATTCTTCAGCTTGAGTTTCAAAGAATGTTCCAACATTCTCTGTGACATTAAAGTCTTCATGATGATCATCAACAATAACATTGATGGATTCCATCAAGACTTGAGTTTTGGAGTTGAATACTCTATATGCCCTGCTGTTGGTAGAGTATCCTAAGAATATACCTTCATCACTTTTCGGATCCATTTTCCTTCTTTGTTCGCGATCTGTCAAGATATAACACTTGCTTCCAAATACATGAAAGTACTTTACAGTAGGTTTCCTTCCTTTCCATACTTCGTACAGTATGGAGGAAGTCCCTTTCCTCAATGTGACTCTGTTATGGACATAGCAGGCTGTGTTCATTGCTTCAGCCCAAAAGTACATAGGTAGCTTCTTTGCATGGATCATAGCTCTGGCAGATTCTTGAATGGTCCTATTTTTTCTTTCTACTACTCCATTTTGCTGAGGAGTGATAGGTGAGGAAAATTCATGACTGATTCCTTCAGAAGAGCAGAATTAAGCAAATTTGGCATTCTCAAACTCCTTCCCATGATCACTCCTGATTCTGATCACACTACTTTCTTTTTCTCTTTGAAGTCTTGTGCATAAGTTCTTGAACACTTCAAACACATCTGATTTTTCTCTGATAAAGCTTATCCAGGTATATCTAGAGTAATCATCAACTACCACATAGGCATACTTCTTCCCACCAAGACTTTCTACCTGCATTGGTCCCATCAGATCCATATGCCACAGTTCCAGAGTTTTTGAAGTAGTAAGTTGGTTGATCTTTGGATGTGACATCTTGGTTTGCTTGCCAACCTGATATTCTCCACAGACTTTTCCTTCATCAATTTGCAGCTTAGGGATTCCTTTTACAACTTCCTTGGATATGATTTTCTTCATCCCTCTTAGATGTAGATGACCAAGTTTTTGATGCCACAGTTTGACCTCTTTTTCTTCTTTTGCCATAGAGCATACAGAGGGATAACTTGTGATTTTAGGTTCCCACAAGTAGCAGTTGTCTTTGGATCTGACTCCCTTCATGACTTCAATATTTTCTTCATTTATGACTACACATTCATCTTTGGTAAATCTGACATTGAAGCCTTGATCACATAGTTGACTGATGCTGATCAGATTTGCAGTCAGTCCTTTTACTAGTAACACATTATCCAGTTTTGGAACTCCAAGACATTCTAGTTTTCCAACCCCTTTGATCTCTCCTTTTGCTCCATCGCCAAAGGTCACATAGCTAGTGGAATGAGGTTTGATATCTTCCAATAGGTTCTTTATTCCAGTCATATGTTTTGAGCAGCCACTATAAAAGTACCAGTCTTCCTTGGCTGACATCCTCAGGGAGGTGCGTGCTATTAAGGCAGAAGCTTTTGTATGGTGTCAATATTTTCTTTAAGAGATAAAATTTGTTTCTTTTGGGTTGACACTTTTTTATACAAAATCTTACATTTATTAAAGTATTTCTTTAATAGCACATAAAGCATCATTATCATAAGAAGATATTTCATTACTAACCTTTTCTTGTTCATCATCAGAGTGGTAAGAAGACATCTATGCAAGATTAATACTTTCATTGCTTTCAGAATCAGAAGATGAACTTACTTCATTATCTTCTCATGTTACACATGCTTTCTTTGACTTTTTATCATTCCTTCTCTTGAAGTATTTATTCTTCTTTTCAAGTGTATGGAATTCATTTTTATCATGTCATTTTTCTCCACATTCAAAGCATGTAACCTTCCTTGTATGTTCTTCCATTTTAATGATCTCCTCTTTTTTTTCTTAGAAGCTTTTCAAACTTCTTGATAAGATCATCATCTTCTTCACTAGTGGACTCATCCTCTTGATTGCTATCTTGATGTTTGATTTTTGTCTTTAAGGCAATGTATTTTGAATCTTTTACTTGAATTTCATGCTTTTCAAGTCTTCCAAGTTCCATCTCATATTCTTGAAATTTTCCGAACAATGTTGCAGAATCATTTTGGATAGATTTTTCTTTTCGGATATTACCCTCACTTTTGCTTGCCATCCCCTGGTTAAAGATCTAATCACTTTAAGATGAATTTCATTGGTAGGAAGAGTCTTACCAAGTGCTTTCAAGTGCTTTTTCAAATGCACAAATATTTTCTGCAAGTCGAGGATTGATTCTCTGGGGTTCATTTTAAATAACTCGTATTCTTGACTCAACATATTCAATATAGATATTTTAACTTCAACGGTTCCTTCATGAGTTTCTACTAATATATCCCATATTTCCTTTGTCGTTGTGCATGTCGAAATACGAAAGAATTCATCCATGCTAAGTGCACCTTGAAGAAGATTTATAACCTTCTTGTCATAGAGGGCCTTTTTCTCACCATCTTCATCCCATGATGCTTCGGGCATTATGGAGGCAACACCATTAACAACAGTTCTTGGAAGGAAAGGACCTTCTACAACTGCTTTCCAAACTTCTTTTCCTTGAGATTCTAAATGTGCCTTCATGCGTATTTTCCAGAAATCGAAATATTCACCACAAAACAATGGAGGCTTGTTATTACTACCACCATATTTGCATTTGCGGAAGCCTTTATGGATCTTTAGGAATAGGTTACCTATAACATTCTCTAATGCCAATTGTAAGTTTAGATTGCGCCTAAAAGGGGGTGAATTAGGTACTTTAAAATTTTGGTTTTATGGATAATAGTTGTTCTTATTCTTATGGTTTGTGGAAGAGTTAGAAAGCAATAAAGTGCAGAAAAAGTAAAGAACACAATGATGTATCCTGATTCCCCTTACAATCCAAGAGTATTCCAGTCCCCTTACCACATGTAAGAGATTTTATTATTGTTAGATCTTTAGACAAGTTACACCTAGTATTTCTATACAGGACATCTAACCAATCACTAAGGCAACAACACCTTATGACCAACCAAGTTGAAATGAGAACAACCTCTCAAAATCAACTCTCTTGATTCCAACAATCCTAGAAAGCAAGGATACAAACCAACCAAGTGGAATAAAAAACAATCCTTTATTTTCTACTATCTTGTCTCCAACAATGCTGGACAACAAGGAAACACACCTAATATCAAATAATCCTTGATACTAAGGAATTTATTACAATAAATGATGAATAAAGATGTATAGTAATTATCAATTTTATAATCTTAAGTGATATATCGATGTTGTTGATCTTCCCTGCCAATGACAATAATTTACAAACACAAAAGTATTCGAATGCTCAAGAATTTTCTAGTTTAGATGATGTGAATGTATGCTGAAAAATTCTTGAATAAAAGTTGAAATACTTGAAATGTGAAATTTGAAAATTTAAGTGTTTAATTGGAATAGGTGAATTATCATTTGAAATTTCATGTATTTATATGAGCATAAAACCTTTATGAATCATGGTGAAGTCATGGAAAATTATCATGAATAAATGGCAAGTTAACATAAAAAGGTTTCATGAAGAGGTGTTAAAAAAGTTGTTGTTTTTATGTTTAAATTTGTATAGGACTTGTTAAGTCGGTTTTAACGTATACCTGACTTTAATCCATTGATTCCAAAGCCTTAAACATAATGCTTTATCTTGAGTTTCATCTTCGTCTTTTTGATATCAAAAGCTATGCCTTCATCAAAACATATTCAACATAGAAAAGCTTGACTTTCATATGAGTCGACTCAAGATTACAGAAACTTCAGGTTTTGAAAAATGCAGAATATGTGTCGACCTAAAACTTGTATGTGTCGACACATAGAGAAATTTCTTCAGTATGTGTAGACTTGAAATGTTGCATGTGTTGACACATGTTTCCCGAAACTTCAGGCTTCAATGCATCAGTACATGTGTCGACCTGTACACTTGATTTTTTAGTGAAAAGTGTTTTTTCAAGCATAAAATATGTTTTTGATGTTATGTAATCCATTTTTGATGCATGGTATATTATTCAAACATGTTTTGGATGCATTATATGCTCCCTAATGCATAGGCACACAAAATGACTTGGAGACACCATTCAATGTACATAAACGTTAACGAAGTTTCTAAACTAAGTTTTGACATCATACAAAGCATCTAATGGGCAAGTGCATTCACATACTCCCCATTTTTTATGATTGAAAAACTTGCGACGATATGTGTTTTATGTCTTCAAAAAGGCTCCCCCTGAATGTGTGCATTCCAACTTCGTCTTGCGTATGCTTCTCCTCCTTTGACAATATCAAAAAGAGATAAAGAAGTCCATGAGAAGTATCATATACACACAAATACTAGTAAACCACATAAAGGCATTTTGCATAGTAAGAACTTGCACTCATATATACCCATATATACCCATATATATGCAGTGATGCAAAGATTAAACATAAATAAACAGCGCTACAAATCATCACAATTAGAAGCACAAATACATGAAAGTGATGAATGTGTTGTGATGGTAAACTCTTGAGTCGCTTCAAACACGTCATGTATACGCAACTCTTCACATTGTTGCTTCCGAGGCTACACATGCATGTGCCTAGCTTGATGAAAACAAACAATCACCACTAAAACCAAAACCAAAGATGCTAGCATGAAATATGACATGGCTACATGACATGGCTACAACAAGAATTACACAAGTTCATAGATACACGTCTTAATTCATGTTAAAATAGATACAAAGCATATCTATATGCAAGGAACACAAGCACACGACATGCTTATACATCAATATCACATAATTCAAATGAACAAGCTTTATGTCATGATAAAAATAACGTATAATGATAAAGTAAAAATGTTAAAACAGGAAGTCACTATAAGCATATGGATCAAAAAACAGAAATAGGTTCATCAACAAAACTGAAACTTTGGCACTTACACAACACATGTCAAGACAGATGTCCTAACAGCACACAATACCAAGACAGATGTTATAACATTTGCTGACCTACAACACACTTATCAAAACTGAAAAATAATTGAAGAATGATAAATAACACAATGAATTGTTAACCTATTTCAGTGTAACAACACCTAATCTGGGGGCTACCAAGACAGGAAGGAAATCCATTATTAGTAGTACTAGTTCAAAGCTTAAACACTCTCAATTTACAACTTATCTCTTAATCCCTATCCAGTGCAACTTCTACCTAGAAATCAACATCTAGATATGAGAAATCGACATCCCACTTCCAATTACCACAGTGATAAACACAGCCACATAACTCGTGACTAGAGGAACCAAATAGAAAGTTTACACTTTCAAATAAACAATAATTAATCAAGAACCTTAACTAAGAACAATACTTGAGCTTGCTTAAAAGCTTTGATCAATAATAATACTCAACTCTCTTGCTTAAAAGCTTCAAGAGTGAGAACACACGTCCACCTCAATGTATCAGAAGATACATGAGTAACATAAAGAACCTAACACACGAAGAACCTAACACACGAAGAACTTGAAAGACTCCCTAAATAACAACCCTGATTGCACCCACAATTTTCCTTATGTGAATGCTTGAAAAACTAGGTTTCCCAAGTTCTTATTTATAGACTCTTGCAATATGGGCTTGGACTTCTGAAATAAATCCAATATTCCTCTTTTCTGAAACAGCTGCAAGTTTTTCACACAAAAGAGGAATAAATCAAATCGAATCAAATCAAATCTTAGTTTTCTAAAAGAAATCTCAAAGTTTATTTTTTCTAAAAAGCGAGACTAATATGTATTATTCCTAAATATTCCTTGATTTCCTGCGCCTGTAATGAGTATCTAAATATTCCAGATTCTCATATTTTTTAATCAAATCCTTCAAGGATTAAAAAGCAGTCTAGACTGTCAGGATCTTCTGGCGTAGGATGTAACAACATCTGTCAAAAACATAACAGCTAAACCTGTTATGGAAGTAGTACAAGATGTTTCAACATCTTGCTCAATACCAGTTAAGAACCGTGTTTTAGCAAAATTATGCTAATCACAAAAACTATGGAACTAAGAATATTCCCCTTTGGAAAATTTTGGCTAAAACAACCAAAACACAATTAAGTCCTGGTAATAAATCATATTTACATGATAGCATGTAAATTTACATCAGACTGCAAAGATATATCAAAGATGCATAATATTTACACAAAATGCTTCTTCTTCAAAGCTCTTTGGAGCTTGTACAAACAGATAGGTTCATTACTCCCCTTATAATACAAAACCAGTACTCCCCCTCAAAGGGATACCAGAACATGAACTACTCAAGTTCACACATCAGAGACACATGCAACAGAAGATAATAATTAAAAGCCCCACATCAGGCAAGATGTCAGAACATCTTGCACACATTCTTCAATCTCCAGTCTTTAGTTCCAGTAGCACAATCAATCAGCATGACAAACTATCATGCTCCCCTTAAATAGTTGTATCAGGAAAGCAACCACAATAGCTACTCTTCCCTTGGTAGTAGCACAATCAAGATGTATACCAACCAACATGTCAGGACATGTGTTGTAACATTAGGACAAAAAGAAACACACTAACACTTTACTCCCCATTTTTAGCTAAAAACTGACAGAAAATAGAGTAAATGCAAACAAATGGAAGCTCACAAATATTGCAATTAAGCAACACACACAAATGGAAGCACAAAAACATTCATTCATGGTAGCAAGTTGTTCAGAACTACAAAAACATCAGTACAAAAAGAAGGCACACAAGTACCTACAAAAGATCATGGGACTTAAGCCCTTACAGAAGGTTCTTAAAACCTACAATCAAACAAAAAAATGACTGAGCATATTCAATCAAGACTTAGAGCTGCTAGCTGATTCTTCTTCTTCAATGGTCTCTTTACTTCCATGATGCTCTTCCTCAACCTCTTGAATGTCTTTATCTCTATTAGTCACAACTTTGTCTGCCTTTAATGATCTAATCAGGGTTTCCAATATGATTTTTTTCTCAGTACTCCTCTTGATGGTTTCAATTAGTTCATCACAGTTTTTTCGGAGCTCATCAATGATTCTCTCTTCTGGAGCTCGATAAGAAGTCCCCTTCCCATATGTTATGCCAATGTATAGGACATGTGTCCATGTGAACAACTTGTAGTGCAGGGATAAGAGAGATTTCCTCTTTCTTACTGTATCTGAGCTGTTTAGAATCCAAGGATATTGGTTGAGGATTATTCCACAGATGAGAGAGGGAAAGGCAATGAGCATTTTCACAACAAAGGGATGAGAATGCTTGATAGTTTGTTCAAAAATTTAGGTACCATAATCAAAGTTGATTTTAGTGCCAATAGTATAAATGACCTTGCCTAGCCCTTTAGCTATTGAGGAGGTTGATGACAGTCTTCATCAGTCATGCTTCCTTAATGAGGCTGATTACTTCCTTGCATTTAAGAGAATCCTTTCCCAATTTTCTTTCTAGGGCTATCCTTCTATGGCTTACAAACTTCCATTTAATCATATTTTCAGTAGAATGAAATGAAATATTGTCAGTTGCAACCTCTGGAATATTATCAGGAATCTTCTTTCCAGCAACTATCTTTCTCGATGATGGAACGGTGTCTTGAACATGTGGTTCAACATCCTCCTCATACTCTGAGTCACTAGAAAATGCCTTTTTTATTTTTATGAACTTCTTCTGAGCAGTAGAAGTTTATACTTTGCTCCACTTATTTCCACGAGCAGCACCCAATCTTCTTTTGGGAGATTTCTTAGATTTGCTTGATGATTCCACAACTTTGCCTTTTCTATTTTTCAACCTCTCTCCTATTCTCGGGATAAAAGTATGAACAATAGGTTCATCATCAGTATCTGATTCATTCACAAGGACAACCTCAGTATTGTGACCTTTGTTCACAACAGGACTCTCATGATCATCATGAGTCTTCTCTTCTTCCACAACTACGTTATCTTCAGTGTTTTCCACAATTTTATCTTCTAGAGGTTGTTTTGAGATCTCAGAGACACCGTTGATATTTGGCTCCTTAGTGGATGATCTTACCGGGAAGATCAGATGGCCAGCAACAATGAAGGCTTGAAGTTCGGGATGACGAATATGGAGAAAAAGGTGTTGTACCTGCAAGGCACTCCAATGCCAAAGTAAGTATGTATTCCACAAGGTACAACAAAGTAATGGGGTTTTAGTAGTAAGAGAAAGATTACCTTGCCCTCTGTACATAGAGGGATATTTATAGGAAGTTCTTGGAACAAATTAGACTCCTATTTCTAGGGCGGATATTTAGGAGACGCGTGGACCGATTGTTTACCGGGCACGAGGGGTCCTCATGGTCGGTTGCTTGGCCTAGTTTGCCCGGTCTGCTCGGATGAAGACTGCCACGCGTGATATGAAGTGTGTTGGGCCGAAGGCGGGAATGGCCCAATTGATTGTATTGGGCCAGTCCAGAACAGGAGCCCCCCAAGTCGTTACTTCCGTTCAGAGGAGGGACGACTTATATAAACTTGACTCGGGGGTCTTTCTGGGATCCGACCCCACGATATCCGAGAGAGGAAGGTCGTTTGTTTCCGGGGAGAAGAAAGGTTAGGACGGTAGTAGGGAAGCGTGTCGTTTTAGAAAGGTTGGTAAGTGGGAGTGTCTCATTTAATGTGAAATGATGGCTACTCAATTACCTAGGCAGTAAGGTTAATGATGACCATCCCTCTGCACAGTCAGGCACGTGCGGCGCGTGAGGGGACTTAAGTAGCCTATAAATAGAGAAAAACCCTCATTTTTCCAAACTTTTAGAATTCATTTGCTTCGTTCTCCCTCCGTCGACTCTTTTCTCTTGCAGTGGTGTCTGTTACAGATTTTTCAACTCTTCATCAAAATCGTAACTGTAAGTTTAACCTGTGATCTCTGCTTTCAGCACTTTTATGCTTTGATCTTTACTTAGAATAGATTTGCATGAGGTTAGGGTAAGCTTTTTAGGGAGATTTTTTGATGAACATAGACGATGAATGTGGTGGCGTACGGTGGAGATAGGAGGTTTCTCCGTCGTTTATGAGTGTGTTATGTTGCCTTTATCTTTAGATTCTGGCTTTTTGTATTGTTGATAAGCGTTTGATTGTATTTTTGGCGTTTCTCTTCGTATGTGTGCATCATAGTTAGATGTCCTGCGTTTTTGCCCTTTTTCCCGGGCGCGAACTTTGTCTGGCTCGGAACTTGTGTTTATGGAGGGGCAAGGACGTGGTTCATCTGGTCTATGGGCCGTTGACGTGCCCTTTCACTCTGGACGATGGTGGAAGGATGGATTTGATTCAATTGTCGAATTCACTGTTCTCTCTTGTGTTTCAGGTAAAAATGGCCGATGAAACTCGTCCGATGGCGTCGGACTCGTCGTCCTCAACCCCTCCTGCCCGGCAAGAGGCGCCTCAGCGGGCCTGGGTGCATCAGGAGGCACTAGACATAGAGAGTTACTTTCTGGAGGATGATTATGATATTTTCACCGAGGTGGGTGACAGGTGGTCGGTTCTTATTCCCGCCGAAGACGACCGAATCTGTGATGTGTATACCCCTGATATAATTCCTATGTACAAGGTGGTGTTCCGGGAAATGGGTTTTCGTGCCCCTTTTACTGAATTCCAAGTGGCAGTGCTCAACCATTTGGAGGTGGCCCCTGGGCAGCTTCACCCTAATTCAATTGCTTTTATTCGAGCCTTTGAATTGGTTTGTGCCCATTTGAAGATAGCGGCGACGCTTTCTCTGTTTTTCTATATATTTTGTGTTCAGCGTACGGTGAAGGACGGCCGCTATGGATGGGTGTCTCTGAAGCAGTCCAGAAAGGTTTTCAAGTCTTATTCTGACTCTTTGAAGGGCTCTAAGTCCCGCTTCTTCCTCATCCGCCCTCACTCTCGGGAAGCTCGTGAAAGTGTCTTTGATCGCGTGCCGACTTTGGATGTTAATGGTCTTCCGGTGCTCAATGACATTGGGGATCCCATCACCTCTTGTCGGTATAAGTTCAGGTTTTTCTGGTCGCGCGACCACTTTAGGTATGGGACCGACCAATACATCACTCGGCTTTCAGATTTGTACGATGATGCTCGAAGGGATTATGCTTCTCTTCAGCATTTCGTGCAGGGTCTTCCCGTCGTTACCAAAGTGGACCGCTCAGGGGTACCTGTCCTTGGTGATGACGGGGAGCCGATCAGAGAGCCAGGGGTGATTAGTATTAAAGAGCTTCTAGCTGGGGGTACCGACGAGGGAGCGTTTGCTTATTTGGGTACCATCTTAATGTTGTTTTGTTTTTTGTTTTAGCTCTGTTGTTTTAGTAGCTTCTCTTCTTACTGGTTTTATGAGGGGCAGAATTCTCACGTTTTTTCCTTTTCTTTTCGCAGAGTCAATGGATCGTGACCGTCATGACCGGATGCTGAGGCAAGCCAGCAAGTTGAAAGGAGTTGTTAAGAAAAGTGTCGGTCCTCGGTTGGCAGCTGTGCAAAGGACCCCGGTTGCGGGTTCGGGTGCTTCCTCCTCCTCTGCCAGTGTTGTTGGTTCTCCCCTGAGGAATTCCGATCAAGATGAATCTTTGAGGCCAGTTACGGTGCTTCCTTCTCCCCTCCGCCCACAGCCTGATTCGGATGCCTTGGTCCGTCGCAAGCGCCAGAGAACTGAAGTTGTGGATCTCACTCAGGAAGAGGCTACTGATATCTTCACCCTTCCTTCGTGCTTTCTCCAGCCCAGATTTTTCGAAGGTGGACCCTCCTTGACTATTCCGTGTGCTGAATCTCTGCATATTGAGGGTTTGGACCCTTCTGTTCGCCAGAGGTTCCTTGTGCAGGATGCTTCGGCTATGGTCCGGCTTCTGGAGATGGCCACTCTCTACGCCCGTTCTGCACCTTTGTCAGCGGAGGCCGCGAGGTTGCTTCAGGAGCAAGTTAGGATGAAGGCCTCTGCCTTGGAGGAGAAGGATCAGCTGCTGAAAGAACAGGGTGAAGAACTGCCTGTTGTGAAGGCTCGGCTGAGTGAAAAGGAGGGCGCTCTAGGGGACCTGCAAGGTCAATACACCTTGCTCTCTAGGACTCTATATGGAACAATGTTGTCTTCCTCGGTTAGAGAGGCCTCTCTTCGTCGTTCTCAGGCTCCTGCTGAGGATGAGTCGGAAGAGGAGAAGGCTCTTTTAACCAGGGCAAACTTGGTTCAATATATCAGAGTTTTGGGGGGTGACTGTGTGGCGGCCGCCGAGGATACCTATAACTCCACCGTGGCTCAACTTAAATTGAAGAATCCGGGGGTGGAATTGGTGATCGAAGGTACCGGGCCTTATCACCGGGTGGAGGGCGACCAGATTATTTCTCCGGCCTTCGGGGAGGAGTCCGTGACCCAGGGAGCCGAGGATGTCCAAGTCGAGGAAGGTGTTTGAAGATTTTCTTTGTCTAAGTATGGGGCCTGCGTGCCCGTATTTTGTAATGTTGTTTTTCTGGGGGGTATGCCCCCCGTTTTGATTCTGTATGCACATTAACCAGCTCGACCTAGATGGCCGTAGTTGGGCACATTTGCGGGTTTTTTGCCCGTTTTTTTTATTTATCGTACTTAGTTTTTAACGCTTATGTTTTGTTTTCTTTGAAACTTGTGCGCATGCGTTTTCTTTTTTGGGAAACGTGTTTATTGGTTCCCAACGTATTTTCTCTTTAATGCTTTGTTCGCTTCCCGATATTGTTGTTCCCCTTCTTCCCATATAAAAGGAGGTCTTATGGACCTCTCTTTCTTCATTTCTCGCAGGGATGGGTGGAGGTAACAAGAAAAAGGTAACCTCAACCTCGTGTTCCCGTGGAGTGAAAAATGTGAAGGAGAAGAAGCAGGCTTCGACCGACTCAGCTTCTCGTTCTCGTGGCTCTCTCAGTTCAGATGCTCGTGCTCGGGCGACTGGTGTGAGAGTCGTGGTTGACGCTAATGGTTCTAAGACCGAGTGGGATGAAGATTGGTATCAGTATATTCACTCGGAGGAATTTGCCAATCGGGAGGAGTGAAGTGTTTTCTTTTTAATTGTTTGTTTTGTAATTTCTCATTAATGGATGAATAAAACACCGTTGTTGTTCCTTTGTGTATTTGTGTTGCATTTTATGAAGATTTGCTCGACTTATGACGTATTGATCGCCCAGTGTATGGAACTGTGGTCGACTGCCGGGGTCGTGTGCCTGGTATATGGTGAGTCTCGGATTTCGTTGTATTGAGTTCCGAAGCTCATGGCGTGAACGGTCCCTTCGCGAGCGGGGTGTTCTGCCATCATGGTACTTGTTTACGACGGGAATGCTCGGTATTCGGGCCCCCCGAAGGACAAGGAGTCTGTTCGATTAATAGAGCAGGCTTCTGTCGTTTTGTTTCATCTATAGGTGCTCGGCGTGTACCAGGCCGCACCTGTGGTCTTAACTGTAGTATTGTTTAAGCTTTTCAGCGTTCCAGGGTCGAGCGAGTTCTTCTCCTTGCAAGTTCTCTAAGTAGTATGCCCCGTTTTCTGTCCTTGCCCGGACACGATAGGGGCCTTCCCAATTCGCGGCCAGTTTGCCTTCCCGGGAATCTTTGTGGTTTCTTTTTAGCACTAGGCTGTCTATTTTAAATTCTCGTTTAATGACCTTAGCGTCATGTCTTAAGGCGATTTTTTGCTTAAGTGAAACTTCGCGTAGAGCGGCCCCAATGCAAATTTCTTCGACCAGGTCGAGCTCTTCCCTGATTGCCTCGATGTTGCCCTCTGTCTCGAGTGGCTCTTCAATGCATCTCGAGGGTACATGTATTTTGACGGGGATCACGGCCTCCGTTCCGTACGTCAGTCAAAAGGGGGTCTCCCCGGTAGTGGAATGTAGGGTGGTGCGATAAGCCCATAGGACACCGTGTAGTTCTTCTACACATCCCTTTTTTATTTCGTCTAGTCTTCTCTTGAGGCCCCTTAAAATTACTTTGTTGGCGGCCTCTGCTTGCCCGTTCGTTTGTGGGTGCTCGACCGACGCGAAATGTTGCTTCGTACCTAATTTCGTGACGAATTCTTGGAAGCGCCCGTCTGTGAACTGGGTGCCATTGTCGGTGATGATAGCTAATGGTACCCCGAACCGGGCGAGAATGTTTCTTTTGTAGAAGCGGAGTACGTTCAAGGACGTGATTTTGGCTAGTGGCTCGGCCTCGATCCATTTGGTAAAATAGTCGACCACAACTATGAGATACTTGTTCTGATTACTTCCGGTCACGAACGGACCGAGGAGATCCATCCCCCACCACGCAAATGGCCAGGGAGACGATAAGGATTTGAGTTCGTTGGGGGGCGCGAGGTGCATGTCCCCGAAACGCTGGTGTCGCACGCTCGCGAAATGTGAACAGAGTCGCCACCAATATATTTATCCCAAAGAGGGAAAGGAATATCAGAAAACCTAGAATAAGGATAAGAGAAGGTCTTGCGACCAGAGATAGGGTACGGGAGTCGGTTACGCGAGGGGAAGGTACTAGCACCCCTCACGCCCATCGTACTCGATGGTATCCACCTATGTTTGTTCTATTCTAAGGGTGTATAAATCTAAAGCTTAATCACTAAGGGAATGCATGCAAATGAAAGAAAAGAAACGCGGGGAAAATAAGGTTTATAAATAGTTGTGCTCGTTCAAGCCCCGCGACTTGATGCCTACGTATCCTTTTCAGGAATCAGAGCGCCGTAGTTCGGCTCTTTAGTTTTTGTTTGTTTTTGTGTTTTTTAGTTGAACAGTTACATTCACACTCCGCTGCTCGACCTCTGGAGTCTTAAGCTGGGAATGGAGCGGAAATAACGTGTCCGATTAGGAGAAAGAATGCCCTGAAGGCAAGAGAAAGAAATGCCTCGGAGGCAAGAGAGAAAAGATTGGTTTGTGTCTTTTAGGTGTAATTCCATGATGACGAGAACCTACTACAAGGTCTCGCATCACTTCCTCACTTTTGTTTTAAGTCTGAACATTTATTAGGTTTTTTGAAGTGTTTTTGGTTGGTGTTTTTTATGGGGTTTTAATTTGTGACTTAGATCATACCAAAAGAGTTTTGTTTTGCATATTTAGAGAACACACATCGAGGCCTACGCCACAATCGTTTCTCTAAATAACGGTTAGGAAATACATCGAGGTTTCACACCTCAATCATTTCTTCTCCGCTAAGTAAGGGAGATACAAAAAGAGTTCTTTTGTGAATATTTAGAGAATGCACATCGAGGCCTACACCACGATCGTTTCTCTAAACAACGGTTAAGAAATACATCGAGGCTTCACACCTCAATCATTTCTTCTCCGCTAAGTAGGAAAGAACATACATCGGGGCCTACACCCCAATCATTTCTTTCCTACTATGAAATATAGTAGCGGTATGATCTTCATCGATATTTATTAAGTATTTTAAAAGTTGAAAAGAAAAAGAAGGAAAACTAGCCTAAAATGAACAACTAGCCTAAGTGTTATGAAAGGGGATTCCTAAATCCTAATGTTGTCATGGTTTCTACCTAAAGTTAGGAATAAAGGAGACATGAAAATTAAAGTCACAATTATAAGCAAGGATTTAAGAATGATACAATGGTACAAAGTTACACACAAGCATGAAGTGACAAGTCAAAATATAGTGCAAAATGAAGTAAAATATTATTGTTTTTTTTATATTGATTTTATGGGAGAAATTGAATTACAAATCAAGTAAAAGACTAAAACAAATAGCCTAAAACTAATATTTCTTATGATTATTTTATGTCAAAAATTGTGTTAAAAGTCCCAAAATTAAAAGGAAGAAAAATTAGCTTTTATTCATTAAAAAAGTGGCAAGAAACTAATAGAACCTAAATCTAAAAAGATGAAAACAGGGGGTGCAAAATTGAATTAGATGATATGATTAGCAGTAGCGCAGGGCCCAGCCCAAAGGGTATTTTTTTTCACAAGTTTTTTGCCAAAATATGATACCATGGGCCACAGGGGGGTGCGGTAAGCAAGCATGGCCCAAGAGATTATTGCAGCATCATTATCATGATCCAACGAGTTTTTTCAGATTTTTATTATTGATGCAAACTCTTCATTAACACTCAGTTAATACCACATTACACTTAATTACTCTTTGATTAACAATAATAATAAAAAAGAAATTAATTAAAGCAATAAAAGGACTTTAGGGTTAGAACGAGCGTCGTTCCCCCTTCCCTCTCTCCGAACTCTCACTCTCTCGTTTCGTGCGGTTTCCGGCGATAAGCGCCGCCGTGAATCACCGTCTCTAATCATCACTCCGTAAACATAAATCCCTACTCATTTCCGATCCTAAACACAAACCCCTTATCAATTTCTCTTGAATGGTACGCAAACGGCCAGACCGACTGATCCGAACACCTAACCCTAACTCCCCCTAATCGAAGCGAAAATCTCGCAATTGACGGGAGAACGTGCGAAGTGGGGTGATGAGCAGCATCAATCAAGCTAGAGAATCGGAGAAGACAGAGTTTAAAGGGAGTTACCTACCGGAGCAGTTCCGGCGACTCTTCGAGGACTGTGTGCTGGCGAAGTAAACGCGTCGGAGAATTTCAATTCAGGTGCACCTCTTTTCCTTTTCGCTTGCGCTATCTTCTTCTCTTCTTGTTTCACTCTTTCTTCATCATGATTCGATTTCCGTTGTTGCTGCGAGGCTGAGGGATTGAAGGTGAAGGCTTAGCTCTGTTGTAGCAGAGTTTCAGAGGTTGAATCTCTGCTCAACAATGGAGATGAGCGTATAGTGATGGTGAGGGTGAGGTTTGGTGATGAACGGTTGAGAAGATGAAGAAGGTTGTGGAGAGTGATAAGGATCAATGAAGAGAAAATGGTGGAGAGATCGAGATGAGAGTGAAGGTGCTCTGTTATATAGGGTTAGTTCTGTTCTCTGATTTTCTGTTATGCAATCGGTTAATCCGTTAGTTACAGGTTGTTAGAGATTCGGTTAGAGTTAGTTACGGAGCTGTTAAGGGTTACCAAGTGGTTATGTCAGTTAGAGGGTGGTTACAAGTTCCGTTAATTCTGTTTGGATTCAATTAGAAAATCTGTTTGGCCGTTAGTCTTGTTGGAACTTATAGGTTAGTTGAATTGGTTATTGATAGTTAGGTTAGAGTGGCTTTTGGATGTACACTGGTTTGTTAAAAGAGAGCTTGGAACTGGTAGTTAGAATCGTGAGGCTGAACTGGTTTATCTGTTGCCAAACCGACGCGTTTCTCTTATTTAAATTCTGAATTTTGTTTTGGCTGCAGGATTTGGAGGTCAAGCAATGGTACTCTTGGAGGCTGATGGGTTTATGAAGAAAAAACCAAGTTTAGCATGGACACGAAGATAACTTCGGCCTGGAGATTTTCACCTGAAGCGTTGTGGAGATATGGAAACAATAGGCTGTCATTTTTGTATCTTTTGCTGTGTAATGAGCCTTTAGGGTATAATGTGATGGATTTTGTAATGAATTTGGATTTGTGGAACTGAATATGTACACTTTGTTTATAACTTAAAATTAAAGTGAAATGCTCCTCTTTTGAATGACATGTTTTCTTGGACTTTGAAGTAGAATTTGTTGAATTGATGAACAAACTATATGAATTATGGATAATCCTATTCGGTTTTGGAAATTCTAAACAATCATTGAATTGAGGTGGACTTGCATTTCTTCAAGTATGTCCAACTTTTTATGAAAGCCCAAGTCCGGAGTACACCAATCTTTAATTAATAAACCAAATGAATCCCAAAGATGAGAAGGTCCCTACGTCGCTCTCAACCTCTAAGGTCAACCGGTGTATGCAAGCATATAAACACATCTCTATCCATAGTCAATAAGTAAATACTTTTAACTCGAATCACAAGTAACACTGAATAAGGCACCTTGATTGAGGAGTTTCTTAATGAGAGTGAGAGCTTCAAAGTAATATAATAACCTTAGCTTTTAAGATCCTTGATCCCAATGCCAAATTATTGATTAATGAATGCATGAGTTAAGTAACCTAATGGATGTAAATGTAGATGAAACGAGAAACATAAGCCAGTTAAAGATAAAATTAAATGGGCAAATTTTGGGGTGCAACAGCTGCCCCTATTTAATCGTCTTAAACCTGAAGGAGAGATTGGCGCTGGCCTTTCGAGCATTCAAGGTAGAAGTAGATTAAATATCAAGTGAACCTGAAAATTTGCCTGAAGAAAGATGGAATCCACTGGGGAAGAAATATGGTGTCAATTCCATTGAGGAAGATTGTGTCAACTCTAGGCTGAACAAATTAACTCTGGGTTAGAAATGAAATAGAACTCAACTCTGGGTTGAAGAAGAAAAATGGGTCGACTCTGGGTCGAAGAATAAAGGGGAGGTCAACTCTGGGTTGGATAAGGGGGAAGATGAACAATCGGAAATAACTATCAACTCTGGGTTGAGTGAGAAAGGACAAAAGATATCCGTCAACTCTGGGTTGAAAAAAAAAAGGATAGTCGTCAACTCTGGGTTGAGTAGGAAAAGACAAAAGATAACCGTCAACTCTGGGTTGAGTGGGAAAAGAAATCAATTCTGGATTGAATAAAAGATAACCGTCAACTCTGGGTTGAGTGGGGACGGAGAAGAAATAACCGTCAACTCTGGGTTGAGTGGGAAAGGACAAAAGATATCCGTCAACTCTGGGTTGAAAAAAAAAAAAAAAAAATAATCGTCAACTCTGGGTTGAGTAGGAAAAGACAAAAGATAACCGTCAACTCTGGGTTGAGTGGGAAAAGAAATCAATTCTGGATTGAATAAAAGATAACCGTCAACTCTGGGTTGAGTGGGGAAGAGAAATGATGACCGTCAACTCTGGGTTGAGTGGGAAAAGAGAACGGTCAACTCTGGGTTGAATAAAAGAAAGGATAACTGTCAACTCTGGGTTGAGTGAAGAAACAAATGATAACCGTCAACTTTGGGTTGAGTGGGAAAAGAGAATAGATAACCGTCAACTCTGGGTTGAGTGGGAAAGATCAACTCTGGGTTGAGGAAAGATGAACGTGATTGACTTTGGGAGATGACACCACAATGGTAACTCTGAGTGATCTAGTGAAATATCAACTTGAATACTTTGTAGGGACCTCATCTGATGAGTAACTTGGCTTATGCTTCGCATGCAATGCTTGATTTGTTTTATGCACTTCTGGAGATGCAATGCAATGAATTCTATATGCAGTGTACTGATTGATTAGGGTTTTTGCTTTGATGTGGAATAGATCAGGTGGAGTTCTGAACTCTGCTTGATTCAAGATAGGGTGGATGCCCCTGCTTTGTTGATGATTGGATCATGCGGGTGAAATGATAATGAGAATGCAATGATATGTATGATGCATGTATGATTATGAGTGCAACGATTGTCTCCAAGATACCAGGAGTGGATGGAGTATGCCCTTGTGGAAGGTTGTTGCTTGAAGGACAACGCTTGTGAAGGTGAGGTGTTTAGCTTGACTACTCGACACTTGTCTTGATATCTGACACTTGCTTGGGAATGAAAGATGGAATTGTCACTAGCTTGCCCCAGCTTGTATGATCTCTTGAGAAAGAACTTTGATATGCTTGAATCATGGAGATGTGCAATGGTCTGCCCCAGTATGGATCATGGGATGATTGCCCCGGTTTGAAATGAACTCTTCCACCAGGTGGGTGCTTCAGGTATTTGCTTTGTGGATGACCAACCTTTGCCTTTGTAAGATTACTCGATGGAATTTCGATGTTGAACTTTCCTTGGTATCAAGTACTTACTTTCAAGTTTAGAGACAATTCTGTTTTGGAAAGATAATGAGAATGCAATGCACATGTTAATCTCAAAGTAAAAGTTTTATTTGTCAAAAGGTTGTACTGATACTAACACAAATGACACAGCAACATTAGGAGTCAGTTTGACATGATTTTTACAGTTTGTATGCTTTCGGAACGAACCTTGCTTCAATTAGGACTTTCTAGGGTTGTAACGTGGCCGGGTTCACGGTTTAAGAAACAAAGGATAAAGGCTCAAGTTCTACTTAACCCACCCCTCTTCGTGATGTTCTCCAGTCCTACGTTCAGTTGGTTTGACACGAGTGTTCACCTTTCAGGACGAATTGTGATGGATGAGGATCCTTTGTGACTTTGATGGAGGTGGCAGCCACCCTTTGGTGCTTTTTGTTAACGATCATGACAACTTGTCCCTTGGAGGATTTTTGTTCTTGTGCTTTGCCTTTTGCTTTCCCTAACTTTTGCCTGGACAGAAAGTTTCTTTTGATATTGGTGTTCGTTGTCCAGCGGGATATGCCCTAATTTTTGCCTAAGTCATTTGCTTCAAAGCTTTGTTGTTGTTTTTTTTTTTTTTTTTTTTTTCTTTTTTTTTTTTGACTTAGCGGGCTATTGCTTCTTTCTTTTTTCTTTTGATCATGATTCATAACTTTCTTTTTTCTTTTTGTCTCGTTTGGGGACGAGTTGTATGACTTTGATGATTGACTTGTTGGAAAAGTTGTGACTGCCTTTTTCTCAATGAATGAGAGACATCCATTGTGGATTGTGCTCTTCTTCTTTGTTGTGAGAGATAGAATATGATTGATCCTCTGATGGAATACCTGAAATTTGAACGCTCGGTCGCACTAACTGAAGACTACCCTGCCCCTGGTAAAGATTGAGGGTTTTGCATTTTTTGAAAAGAAACTACTACTCCGTAGGCTCAAAGGGGTTTACGAAGGTTTCACTCCCTTATAACTCCGGTGTTTAGGAATTGAAACAATGCCTGTACATCGTCAGCAGGATCTCGTTCCAAAGGCATACAATTAGTGATTCATGTGCTTTTGATTTTCATCATTCTCCTTTTTTAGTTGCTTAAGACAAATGAGTGAAGTATCAATGAACATAATGACAAAGATGAAATGATTTGAGAAAAACATGTATATTACATTTTTATTTATTCAAACAGAATGAGTTTCTTACAATGAGAAGTACTTGATAACAACAAAAGTAATACAATTGAAAATACTAAAGAAATCTATACAATGGCAAGCTTGGCCTTATTCTAATGCAAATGAAATGTTTTCTGACAAACATAAAAGTCTTCATGCTCCACTGGTGGAAGCTCCATTGTGAGGTGGCATGGGATTGTTGACCACATTAGGTGCCACAGGTGTGAATGTAATCTCCTTTGCATCAAGCAGATCCTGAACCTTGTCTTTGAGAACTCTGCACTCTTCAGTGGTGTGACCAGATCCTCCAGAGTGGAATTCACACTTGGCATTAATCTTGTAATTTGGAGGGAGAGGATCAGGAGGAGGCCTCGCTTCAGCTAATTGAATCAGCTTCTGATCAAGCAAGGCGGCGAGAAGTTGGCTATAGGTCATTGGTACACGATCATACACCCTTTTAGGTCTATTCTGCCTCTGTTGACCCTGTCTCTGCTGATAACCTTGTTGTTGGAAACCTTGTTGTTGTTGTTGGACATATTGTTGATAAGGGACCCAAGGTTGTCGACCAACAGGTGCCATATAAGCTTGAGGGGCGGTGGCGGCCACTCGATAGCAAGGAGCTTGATCTTGAGCATAGGTGGCACTGGTCTCGCCTTCTTTCTTCTTGACAAAGTTACCCTGAGGTTTCTTGTACCCATATTGGTTTGAAGCAGCAGCATTGGCGGGATTCTGGATCTTACCAATTTTCAAACCATTCTCAATTCTTTCACCAATCCTGACTAGATCGGAGAAACCAGAAGAAACACTACCAACCATTCTCTCATAGTAATGTCCTTGAAGAGTGTTCATGAACATGTCAACCAGTTCAGATTCAGAAAGTGGTGGATTAACTCGAGCAGCCATTTCTCTCCACCTTTGAGCATACTCTTTGAATGTCTCATTGGTCCTTTGCACTTGATTCTGAAGTTGCAACCTAGTTGGTGCCATGTCAATGTTATACTGATATTGCTTGAGGAAAGCATCAGACAAATCCTTCCAAGATCGGATTCTATTACGCTCCAGATTCATATACCAGTTCAGAGATGCCCCAGATAAGCTATCTTGGAAGCAGTGAATGAGCAATGAGTCGTTGTGGATGTGAGAAGCCATCTTACGACAATACATGATGATATGGCTCTTCGGACAGCTCAAACCCTTGTACTTCTGGAAGTCGGGAGTCTTGAACTTAGGAGGGACAACCAGATTAGGAACTAGACACATATCCTCAGCATCCATCCCATAGGCACTAAATCCTTCAATGGCTCGAATTCTTTCCTCAAGGATTTTGTACTTCTCAGCAGATTTCTCAACGGGTCGAGTTCTTTCAGCGGTTGGTATTGTTTGCATTTCTGGATTAGCAGAACGAGTACCACAGAAAGCAGGAATAGGAATCTCTGTTTGAGAAGGTGGAGTAGGAAATGGGCAAGTGGGCCCAGTCATAGTTGGCACTCCAGAAGTTATGGGCATGGATCCTCCTTGGTTTAAAGCTCCAAGAGTATCAGCAGTCATGAAGCTAAATGGCATTCCAAGAGTAGCATTAGTCCTTGGTTGGAACTCAGGTGGAGTAGAAGAAGGTGGAACGACCTCAAGTTGGCTAGCAGCAGCTTGGTTACCAACAACGGGGATCTCTTGTGTAGCAGGAACCCTTTCAGTTCTCAAGGCTTGGATAGCTTCCAGGATAGCATCGACCTTAGTTTTCATTTGATCCATCTCTTCTCTAATGGCAGCTTGATCTTGTTCATAGTTCTCCATGATTCTTCTTCTGTGAGCTCTTGTCAGATATCGGTGTGGAGGAATCGTCTTGACTGATCTGATGGAGAGAAATAGGTAAGAGTATTGGTAACCATGAATGCACATGCATGAATGTAAAAATGTTAATGAAGATGCAAATGTATCATAAATCAGGATCAAGGATCAAGGCTTCTTAGATAACATCTTCTCATGGACAATAAGAACTGGTCGAATCCTCCAGATTCAGAGGTTCGACGTTGCCTTCTGGATAAATAGCTTGTGCATAAGTCAAGGGTGGTCGAATCCTCCAGATTCAGAGGTTCGACGTTGATTCTGATAGATAACCTTGCATAAGTCACATAAGGTCGAACCCTCCAGATTCAGAGGTTCGACGTTGATTATGATAGATAGTCTGAACGGGCATAGGGTGGGATGGAGGCTTGTTTTCCTGCAAAACAAAATTTCCCAACCCCTCTCACAGGTAGGATCTAGTATATGGTAGGTCAAAAAGCCAACAGAGGATTGAAAGTAGGCGCAATCATACGATATTGCCTCTTTCAACCAAGCTCTGTCCGTGGATACATGATCGGATCAATCAGACATACGTCTTCTGTCCGTCATGGCCACTCTATTCCTAGTTCCTAAGGTATCACTCTGGCCTGGGTATTGGGCCTTTTACCTCATAGAAATCCCACCCAACCTGCAAACAGAGAGAAAATATGTGGCCCCCACGGGGACCCATAATATAGTCCAGGATGCGAGAAAATAAACATGATATGCAAGCAATAAATAGTCATGATATGCGAGGCATAAAGAAGTAAAGCCATAAAGCAATAAATCAATAAATGAACACCCAAAGAAAGCAAACACAAGCTAGGATCGACTAAGCTAGGTCCCCAGCAGAGTCGCCAGCTGTCGCACGCTCGCGAAATGTGAACAGAGTCGCCACCAATATATTTATCCCAAAGAGGGAAAGGAATATCAGAAAACCTAGAATAAGGATAAGAGAAGGTCTTGCGACCAGAGATAGGGTACGGGAGTCGGTTACGCGAGGGGAAGGTACTAGCACCCCTCACGCCCATCGTACTCGATGGTATCCACCTATGTTTGTTCTATTCTAAGGGTGTATAAATCTAAAGCTTAATCACTAAGGGAATGCATGCAAATGAAAGAAAAGAAACGCGGGGAAAATAAGGTTTATAAATAGTTGTGCTCGTTCAAGCCCCGCGACTTGATGCCTACGTATCCTTTTCAGGAATCAGAGCGCCGTAGTTCGGCTCTTTAGTTTTTGTTTGTTTTTGTGTTTTTTAGTTGAACAGTTACATTCACACTCCGCTGCTCGACCTCTGGAGTCTTAAGCTGGGAATGGAGCGGAAATAACGTGTCCGATTAGGAGAAAGAATGCCCTGAAGGCAAGAGAAAGAAATGCCTCGGAGGCAAGAGAGAAAAGATTGGTTTGTGTCTTTTAGGTGTAATTCCATGATGACGAGAACCTACTACAAGGTCTCGCATCACTTCCTCACTTTTGTTTTAAGTCTGAACATTTATTAGGTTTTTTGAAGTGTTTTTGGTTGGTGTTTTTTATGGGGTTTTAATTTGTGACTTAGATCATACCAAAAGAGTTTTGTTTTGCATATTTAGAGAACACACATCGAGGCCTACGCCACAATCGTTTCTCTAAATAACGGTTAGGAAATACATCGAGGTTTCACACCTCAATCATTTCTTCTCCGCTAAGTAAGGGAGATACAAAAAGAGTTCTTTTGTGAATATTTAGAGAATGCACATCGAGGCCTACACCACGATCGTTTCTCTAAACAACGGTTAAGAAATACATCGAGGCTTCACACCTCAATCATTTCTTCTCCGCTAAGTAGGAAAGAACATACATCGGGGCCTACACCCCAATCATTTCTTTCCTACTATGAAATATAGTAGCGGTATGATCTTCATCGATATTTATTAAGTATTTTAAAAGTTGAAAAGAAAAAGAAGGAAAACTAGCCTAAAATGAACAACTAGCCTAAGTGTTATGAAAGGGGATTCCTAAATCCTAATGTTGTCATGGTTTCTACCTAAAGTTAGGAATAAAGGAGACATGAAAATTAAAGTCACAATTATAAGCAAGGATTTAAGAATGATACAATGGTACAAAGTTACACACAAGCATGAAGTGACAAGTCAAAATATAGTGCAAAATGAAGTAAAATATTATTGTTTTTTTTATATTGATTTTATGGGAGAAATTGAATTACAAATCAAGTAAAAGACTAAAACAAATAGCCTAAAACTAATATTTCTTATGATTATTTTATGTCAAAAATTGTGTTAAAAGTCCCAAAATTAAAAGGAAGAAAAATTAGCTTTTATTCATTAAAAAAGTGGCAAGAAACTAATAGAACCTAAATCTAAAAAGATGAAAACAGGGGGTGCAAAATTGAATTAGATGATATGATTAGCAGTAGCGCAGGGCCCAGCCCAAAGGGTATTTTTTTTCACAAGTTTTTTGCCAAAATATGATACCATGGGCCACAGGGGGGTGCGGTAAGCAAGCATGGCCCAAGAGATTATTGCAGCATCATTATCATGATCCAACGAGTTTTTTCAGATTTTTATTATTGATGCAAACTCTTCATTAACACTCAGTTAATACCACATTACACTTAATTACTCTTTGATTAACAATAATAATAAAAAAGAAATTAATTAAAGCAATAAAAGGACTTTAGGGTTAGAACGAGCGTCGTTCCCCCTTCCCTCTCTCCGAACTCTCACTCTCTCGTTTCGTGCGGTTTCCGGCGATAAGCGCCGCCGTGAATCACCGTCTCTAATCATCACTCCGTAAACATAAATCCCTACTCATTTCCGATCCTAAACACAAACCCCTTATCAATTTCTCTTGAATGGTACGCAAACGGCCAGACCGACTGATCCGAACACCTAACCCTAACTCCCCCTAATCGAAGCGAAAATCTCGCAATTGACGGGAGAACGTGCGAAGTGGGGTGATGAGCAGCATCAATCAAGCTAGAGAATCGGAGAAGACAGAGTTTAAAGGGAGTTACCTACCGGAGCAGTTCCGGCGACTCTTCGAGGACTGTGTGCTGGCGAAGTAAACGCGTCGGAGAATTTCAATTCAGGTGCACCTCTTTTCCTTTTCGCTTGCGCTATCTTCTTCTCTTCTTGTTTCACTCTTTCTTCATCATGATTCGATTTCCGTTGTTGCTGCGAGGCTGAGGGATTGAAGGTGAAGGCTTAGCTCTGTTGTAGCAGAGTTTCAGAGGTTGAATCTCTGCTCAACAATGGAGATGAGCGTATAGTGATGGTGAGGGTGAGGTTTGGTGATGAACGGTTGAGAAGATGAAGAAGGTTGTGGAGAGTGATAAGGATCAATGAAGAGAAAATGGTGGAGAGATCGAGATGAGAGTGAAGGTGCTCTGTTATATAGGGTTAGTTCTGTTCTCTGATTTTCTGTTATGCAATCGGTTAATCCGTTAGTTACAGGTTGTTAGAGATTCGGTTAGAGTTAGTTACGGAGCTGTTAAGGGTTACCAAGTGGTTATGTCAGTTAGAGGGTGGTTACAAGTTCCGTTAATTCTGTTTGGATTCAATTAGAAAATCTGTTTGGCCGTTAGTCTTGTTGGAACTTATAGGTTAGTTGAATTGGTTATTGATAGTTAGGTTAGAGTGGCTTTTGGATGTACACTGGTTTGTTAAAAGAGAGCTTGGAACTGGTAGTTAGAATCGTGAGGCTGAACTGGTTTATCTGTTGCCAAACCGACGCGTTTCTCTTATTTAAATTCTGAATTTTGTTTTGGCTGCAGGATTTGGAGGTCAAGCAATGGTACTCTTGGAGGCTGATGGGTTTATGAAGAAAAAACCAAGTTTAGCATGGACACGAAGATAACTTCGGCCTGGAGATTTTCACCTGAAGCGTTGTGGAGATATGGAAACAATAGGCTGTCATTTTTGTATCTTTTGCTGTGTAATGAGCCTTTAGGGTATAATGTGATGGATTTTGTAATGAATTTGGATTTGTGGAACTGAATATGTACACTTTGTTTATAACTTAAAATTAAAGTGAAATGCTCCTCTTTTGAATGACATGTTTTCTTGGACTTTGAAGTAGAATTTGTTGAATTGATGAACAAACTATATGAATTATGGATAATCCTATTCGGTTTTGGAAATTCTAAACAATCATTGAATTGAGGTGGACTTGCATTTCTTCAAGTATGTCCAACTTTTTATGAAAGCCCAAGTCCGGAGTACACCAATCTTTAATTAATAAACCAAATGAATCCCAAAGATGAGAAGGTCCCTACGTCGCTCTCAACCTCTAAGGTCAACCGGTGTATGCAAGCATATAAACACATCTCTATCCATAGTCAATAAGTAAATACTTTTAACTCGAATCACAAGTAACACTGAATAAGGCACCTTGATTGAGGAGTTTCTTAATGAGAGTGAGAGCTTCAAAGTAATATAATAACCTTAGCTTTTAAGATCCTTGATCCCAATGCCAAATTATTGATTAATGAATGCATGAGTTAAGTAACCTAATGGATGTAAATGTAGATGAAACGAGAAACATAAGCCAGTTAAAGATAAAATTAAATGGGCAAATTTTGGGGTGCAACAGCTGGCATTTGTCGCATCTCTTAACGTATTCTTTGGAGTCGTCTTGCATCGTCGGCCAATAGTAGCCTGCTCAGAGAGCCTTCCGAGCGAGTGATCTTCCTCCTAGATGTTGGGAATTGATTCCTTCGTGTATCTCTCGGAGTATGTGGGGGACTGTGCCCTCGTCTATACATTTGAGGAGAGGTATGGAAAATCCTCGCCGGTAGAGGCGATTTTCGACTAAGACGTACGAGCAAGCTCGTCTTCGGATGGTGGAGGCCACTTTCGGATCGGCGGGCAAGAGGTCACTTGTTAAATAATTGTATACGGGGGTCATCCAGCAGGACGCGTCTCCAATTGCGTTTACGAGTGAGAGGGAAGATGAGGTCTCGGTGCTGGGTTTTGGCAATATCTCTTGGATTACGGATTTGTTACCTCCCTTCTTTCTTGTGCTCGCTAGTTTTGATAGGACGTCTGCCCGAGCGTTATGTTCCCTTGGGATGTGTTTTACTTTGGCGCTCCTGAATCAGGCCAGTCTTTCTTTTACGAGGGCTAGGTATTCAGCGAGGGTTTCACTCTTGACCTGATATTCGCCCGAGATGTGTGATGCGACCAATTGAGAGTCGGTGAATACCTCAATGTCTTCGGCTTCTAAGTCGTTTGCGAGGCGCAGCCCGGCTAACAGGGCCTCATACTCTGCTTGATTGTTGGATGTTGGGAATGATAGTGAAAGGGATACCTCTATGAGGGTTCCTTCTCCATTTTCAAAATGATCCCTGCTCCGCTGTCGGTCGAGCTTGAAGCACCGTCCACGTATAAGGTCCATCTTCGGGCGTTGTTGTTTGTTGTTTCGGGGAAGACCATTTCAGCTACGAAATCTGCCAAGACCTGTGCTTTAAGGGCTTTTCTTCCCTCGTATTTGATGTCGAACTCCGCAAGTTCCAACGACCACCGGAGCATTCTCCCGGCCATGTCAGGGCGTACAAGCAATTGTTTTACGGGTTGCTCAGTTCGCACGACTATGGTATGTGCTAGGAAATAGTGTCTGAGTTTTCGGGCTGCGGTTATTAACGCGAGTCCCACCTTTTCGATCTGTTGATATCTAATCTCGGGGCCCTGGAGTGCTTTGCTTGTGAAGTAAATGGGTTTCTGGCCTTTCGAGGTTTCTCGTATAAAGGTCGCGCTAACGGCCTCGGTGGCTACGGCGAGATAGAGGTATAAGATTTCTCCAGCTTCCGGTCTAGATAAAACTGGTGGGCTGGATAATGCCTGCTTGAGATGGGAGAGAGCGCATTCGCACTCTTCCGTCCATTCGAATGTGGTCTCTATGCGGAGGAGTTTGAATAGTGGCAGGGCATGCTGCGCGGATTTGGCCACGAATCTGGATAGTGACGTGAGCATGCCGTTCAAAGTTTGGATTGACTTTTTCGAATTTGGAGTGGGCAAGTCTGAGAAGGCCCTGCACTTATCCGGGTTGGCTTCGATTCCTCTTTCTGTTAAGTAGAAGCCGAGGAATTTTCCTGCGCGGACGCCGAATGTGCATTTTTCCGGATTGAATCTCATTTTACACTTTCGGGCTTGCTCGAAAACCTTTTTAAGGTGAGCGGCGTGATCGGTTTCCCGTTGGGATTTGACGATCATATCGTCCATGTAGACTTCGAGCATATCACCTATCTCTGCTTGAAAGACTTTGTTCATCATACACTGGTACGTCGCACCAGCGTTCTTCAGACCGAAGGGCATTACATTGTAGTAATAATTGCCTGATTCGGTCATGAAGGCCGTATATTTCTTATCAGTTTTAGCCATGGGTATTTGATTATACCCGGAATATGAGTCCATAAATGAAAGTAATTTAAAACCAGCGGAATTATCGACTAGTTTATCTATGTTAGGGAGAGGATAAGCATCTTTTAGGCAAGCCCTATTAAGATCGGTGTAGTCAGTGCATATGCGCCATTTTCCATTTGATTTTTTAACAAGTATAACATTGGAGAGCCAAGTAGTGTACTTGGCCTCGGATATAAACTTGGCCTCTAGGAGGTCTTTTACAGCTAGTTCGGCCGCAACCGTTTTTTCCGGTGACTGTTTTCTTCTCCTCTGAGCGACGTCCTTGCAGGTCGGGTCGATGGTCAAGTGATGGCAAGCCACTTCTGGGTCAAGTTCGGGCATTTCTGCAGCGCTCCAGGCGAATAGGCCGGCGTTCTCACGGAGGCAAGCTTTGAGTTGCCTTTTGGCCAGGTCTGGTAGGTCTGATCGGATCTTGACTCCCCTGGTCGGATCTTTTCCGAGGGCTACGAGCTCAAAGTCTCCGTCCGGAATTGGTCGGAGGATCCCTTCTGATGCGCCTGAGTTGATGCTTTGCTCGAGTTCTCCCAGAAAACGACTGTCGAGGTCGACAGTGTCGATGCGGGGCATAGATTTATTGGTTTCTGAAGTAGCGCTGGTCGCTGTCTTCTCTTGGGCCGGTGTCTTTATCGCGCTCAAGCCCTTGGCGGAGGTTTCAAAACACCTCCTGGATGCTTCGATGTCGCTGTTGAGTGTCGCTATTTGTCCTTTGGTCGTATACTATTTGAGCTTGAGGTGTACGGTTGAGGGAACCGCGATTAGTTCGGCCAGAGTGGGGCGTCCGAGGATGCACTGGCATATTGATGGGCAGTCGATGACCAGAAATTGGAATTTCACTGCTTTGGTGGTCTCTGCCGACCCGATCGAAACTATGAGTTCCACGAATCCCCACGGCTTGGTTACTATGCCATTAAATCCTTGTAAGTCCGATCCTACATATGGTGTAAGGTGACTATCGTTCAGCGACAATGTTTTGAAAAATTGGGAGTACATGATGTCCACTGAACTTCCCTAGTCGACCAATATGCGTCGCACGTCAAAATTAGCCATCCGGGCTCGGATGAGGAGAGGGATGGTCGCGTTAGGTGCTCCTCCGGGAAACTCTTCTTTATAGAAAGATATTGAGGAGGGACTGCCTTTGGCGTGGTCGAAAGTCGATTCTACGTTCGCGCTGGCCGAGATTAGCTCGTCGAACTTGCATTTTACGGATCCGACAGTCAGTTTGCTGAAACCCCCGCCTGATATAACCATTGCGGACGGGAACCTCTCCCATGTGCTATGGGACGAATAGGTGGTTGCTGCGTTGGCCCAGTCAGGGAGGTAAAAATCTTCCGGCCTGGTAACGCTCATGGCCACTTGCATGGCGGGCGTATCTTCCGCCGGCTTTTCCTCGGTGACTGGTTTAGCTTCTCTAGCAGCCTCCTGCTTCTTCGCATACTGTTTCAGATGTCCCTCCCTGACTAATATCTCTATGGCATCCTTAAGATGGATGCAATCCTCGGTGTTGTGCCCGTGGCCTTTGTGGAATCTGCAGAATTTCGATTTATCAACGTTTGGCCGGGCGAGCATGCTCTTAGGGAATCGGACCTTGCCCGTCTGAAACTCGGCGTTTGCGCATTCGTTCAAGATGCGCTCCCTTGAGGCGTTCAACGGGCTGTACTCTCAGAATTTCCCCGCAGGGGCTTTGTAGTCCTTAGGGTCCCGAGTTTTATCATCTTTCTTTTTGTCAGTTCCCCGGCAAGACTCATCTTGGCGCGCATTTTTACTGCTCTATTCGTGCCTGGAATTGCGGACGGCGTGGGCGGCTTCTTTCTCCTCATATTGAATGTAGGCTTGGGCTTTGAGGAAGAATTCGTCAAGAGTGGCTGGAGTTTCAATTCTGACGGCTTTAGCGAAGTCCGAGCGTGGTCGGAGGTCGCGCTCGAGCAAGAACTTCTTCATATGGGCAGTGGTGGATACCTGTACGGCTTCTTTATTGAATCTTTCTATGTACGCCCGTAGAGACTCGTCCTTTCCTTGGATAATGGCTTCCAAGGAGGCTTTTGACTTTGGGTGTCTTCGGGAGGCCGTGAAATGTCTGGAAAAAAGTTTTCCGAGCACCCTCCATGATGTGATGGACTCGTCTGGCAAACTTTTATACCAAGTCATGGCTCCTTTTTGCAGGGTGGTCGGGAACAAACGGAATTTAATGGCGTCGGGCACTCCTCTGTAGTCGAGAAGGGCGTCGATGTTCTCAATGTGCTCGTCTGGATCTGTGGTCCCGTCGTAGGTCCCTAACGGAGGAGGTTTTTCGAGACCGGTTGGCAGGGGAGCCTCTAAAATTGCCTGGGATAGAGGACCATGGCGCTCTTCTTCGTCGTCGCTGGCGGAGGGAGAAAAAGATCGGCTCTGGCTACGCGTGCGTCGCCTCCGGTTGTCATCGTGTTTGCCCGGGGGTGATCTAGATTTCCTTCTTGGCCGAGGGGACTGTGAATGGTGGCGGGAATGCTGATCGCTCAATCCTTTCTTGGAAGAGGGATCCCCATTCTTCTTGGGAGAAGGGGAACGTGGACGTTTCTTGGTCAATATTTCGCTTCGAGAATGAGTTTTGTGATCGGGGGGAGTTCTTGAACGGCGCTTCTGTTCGAGGGCCCCGATTCGGTTACTTTGCTGTTGCAAGAGCGCATTGGTCTGGGCAAGAGCAGCTAGAACTGCATTTATGGTCTGGTCCGGAGGAGTCTGCCCTTTTGGGAGGAAAGGGTTGCCCAGATTTTCTTCGTGGGTGTCCTTCCTGCTTGTATCTTCGAAGCGATGAGATTGATCATCTTGGAGATCTTTAGGAGAAGGGGATGCTGTGACACCGTCTCGAGGAACGGTGTTTCTGGAAGGAGGAACGACGGAGATGTCGTTTTTCTTAAGAATTGCAGCGTCTAATGACGAGGGATCTTCGTTATTGCCGGCCATGAGTAATGATTTGGTTAAAGCTTTGGTTCATGGGTTCTTGCAGGATGCAAGAATGGATCAAGAAGGTGCAAGAAAGAGGAACGGGGGAGCTAGATTTCCCACAGACGGCGCCACTGATCTTACCGAGCAGATCACATGGCCAACAACAATGAAGGCTTGAAGTTCGGGATGACGAATATGGAGAAAAAGGTGTTGTACCTGCAGGGCACTCCGATGCCAAAGTAAGTATGTATTCCACAAGGTACAACAAAGTAATGGGGTTTTAGTAGTAAGAGAAAGATTACCTTGCCCTCTGTACATAGAGGGCTATTTATAGGAAGTTCTTGGAACAAATTAGACTCCTCTTTCTAGGGCGGATATTTAGGAGACGCGTGGACTGATTGTTTACCGGGAACGAGGGGTCCTCATGGTCGGTTGCTTGGCCTAGTTTGCCCGGTCTGCTCGGATGGAGACTGCCACGCGTGATCTGAAGTGTGTTGGGCCGAAGGCGGGAATGGCCCAATTGATTGTATTGGGCCGGTCCAGAACAATGGATTTACCAAGTTGTGTTAAGGATGTTGAAACATCCGACACATCATCAGAATTAGCTCCTAGGACATCTGAGACTATTCTATGAATGGATAAAAATATTATTAGGACCTATGCTATCATTATTGTGAGATTCTTTTTCAGCGGTTTCCTTAGGTGTGGACAGGGATGAAGGAAATTTTCTTACCCTAGAGGTTTTACCCATTCTGACTGCAAAAGTTTTGGTTCGTATCTTATTTGGAACAACAGGAGGAATAGATTTGAGAGGAACAATATTCAAAATTGCCTCAAAGGAGTCAATGTTGGAGATGGAGTCGCTTGACATCTTGGCTGTTGATTGAGGGGAATGAGAGCACAAAATCCATGATGTGATGTTTTCTCTTTTTCCAGAGTTAGGGGAAAATAATTATATGAAGTTATATTGAGGGGGGTTATGTAAAGGACGCAATGATTTTCCTAAAATACTGTGCCTCTTTGATTGGTTAAAACATGTTTCCTCACAACAATTTGTTTTTAAAGGGCAGTTTGGGAGTTTTGACTGTTTCTCCTTGGAAACCTGGTGTTTATAGAATGATGTCAAGGCATTCATTTTGACATCGTACCTATTTTCCCCTGTAGTTTAATTTCTACATAACTCCTGATTTTGAACTTCAATATTCTGTCTATCCATTTTGATTCCTTTATTTTTAATTTTTGAACATATGAGTAGGCAGCCAACAATCTCAGAAGGTTTTCTGGAAGAGACATCGATCATAAGACTTATGATAGAATTATTTTCTTTCCATCTTTGTCAATTTCTATTATGACTATCTCTGTGATGCGGGGTGTGTTTTGGATAACCATAAAATCTGAAAACAGAAGGGTTTGATGTGACCATATTTTCCACGGAAATGACACATCCACAATCTGGTCTTAATTCTTGTTTGACCTTTTTGTTGGTGGGCAGGATGTTGGAACATTTGGTTTGACATTGCTGATTCATCCTTCTTTTTATCAGAGGTATTGTTCGTCAGATAGGTTCTCCATTTATTATTCAAGGACTTATAGTTAAAACTTATACTAATGAGTTGTCTACTTCTTTCACCAATTTGAAAGACTTCTTCTGACATTCCAGATTTACTAATTATGTTTTCATGTTTGGAAGATAAAAAATTTACCTTATCTTGAAGCTCAAGATTTATGGTTAGGATTTTTTCTTTATCTTCCTGAAGTTGAGTCAAGTCATTCTTCTATGCTTCACCTACCTTTCAAACTTCTTCAGTTTTTTCACAGAGATCTGAAACTTCTCTGGTACAGGTAATGCATGTTCATACTGATATCTTAATAACAGAACTAATATCGAGACAGATGTTCCGACATCTGTTATGACATCCTAAACAAACTTTTAAAACTGGGTGATTATGTAGAAAATAATTATGCAGAAACATAAATAACACACAAAATTGTTAACCAGATTCAGTGCAAACAACACCTAATCCGGGGGCTACCAAGCCATGAACAAAGTCCACTATAGTATTAGTTCAAAGCCTAAACAAGTCCCAAGCTTACAACCTTCCATCCTAATCACTACCTTGTGCTACTTCTGCCTAAGACTCTCCAAGATATGAAAAATGCCATCTCACTTCTAATCACCGCAGCAATGTTTAGTAGTCCCAGTCCTAATTAATGCATGAACGACCTTTCACCTAACTGAAGATCACACTTCAAATAAACAAGTCACAACCTAGTGACAAGGGAAGACTACACTTCTAGTAAAATAAACTTAGTTTTGCTTCACAACTTCAACTAAGAACAGAAAAATACCTTAATAAAGACACCCCTTAATTAGGAACAAAATACTTAGTTAAGACACTCCTTAACCAAGAACAAATACTTGATCTTGCTTAAAAGCTTCAATCAAGAACAATACTCTACTATATGCTTAAACAGTCCGAGTTTACAACTCATCTCCTAATCCCTACCTAGTGCAACTTCTACCTGGAAATCAACATCTAGATATGATAAATCGACATCCCACTCCCAATCACCGCATTGATAAACACAGACACACAACCCGTGACTAGAGGAACCAAATAGAAAGATTACACTTTAAAATAAACAATACTTAGTCAAGAACCTTAACTAAGAACAATACTTGATCTTGCTTAAAAGCTTTGATCAAGAACGATACTTAACTCTCTTGATTAAAATCTTCAAGAGTGAGAACACACGTCCATCTCAATGTATCAGAAGATACATGGTGACACAAAGAATAGAACACACGAATAACTTGAAAGACTCCCAAAACAACAACCCTCATTGCACCCACGATTTTCCTTATGTGAATGCTTGAAAAACTAGGTTTCCCAAGTTCTTATTTATATACTCTTGCAGTATGAGCTTGGACTTCTGAAATAAATCCAATATTCCTCCTTTCTGAAACAGCTGCAAGATCTTCACACAAAATATGAACAAATCAAATCAAATCTTAGTTTTCTAAAAGAAATCTCAAGTATTCTTTTTCTAAAAAAAGAGACTAATTTGTATTTGTCCTAAACATTCCTTGATTTCCTGCGCCTGTAATGAGTATCTAAATATTCCAAATTCTCATATTTATCAATCAAATATTTCAAGGAATAAAAACCAGTCTGGAATGTCAAGGTGTTCTGGTGTAGGATATCATAACATCTAGCAGAACATCTGTCTAAGCGCATAAAAACTGATCATGTTATGACAGTAGGACAAGATGTTTCAACATCTTGCTTAATCTCAATTAAGAACCATGTTTTAGGAAAATGATGTCAATCACAAAAACCATGGAACTAACCAACTTTGTTGGAAGTGACTATTCATGGTATTGTATCATGCATTAAATATTCGGAACTAAAAGAAACTTGTTAGTTGTTAAGGGATTTACTTTTCAAGGAGAAAGTGGAACAATATTACCTCATAGATGAATGGAAGGAAGAATGCACTCGCATACTGTGAAAATTTCATAAGAAAGCTTGATGAAGTATCTATAGAGTGCATGTAAAACATGCATCTAGGCAACATTTGAGGTATCAAGTATCCCTAATTCCCTTCGAATGTTGAAAAATGGTTCGGTTGCAAAAGGTTTAGTGAAAATAGTCGCAAGTTGCTTTTTACTATCAACATGTTCAAATACAACATACCTTTTTTCAACATGGTCACGTAGGAAGTGGTGACGTATCTAAACATGTTTAGTGCAAGAATGCAGCACCAAATTCTTGGTTAGAATGATAGCGCTAGTGTTGTCGCCATAATAGGAATACGTGAAAGTTTAATGTCAAAGTCTAATATTTGATGTTTTAACCATAAGATTTGGGTACAACAACTACTGGCTGCAACGTATTCCGCCTCGACCATTGACAAGGCAACTGAAACTTTTTTCTTGCTTTGCCAACTAACCAAGGAATTTGAAAACATGTGACAAGTTCCACTAGTGATTTTCCTATCCTATTTACAACCGGAAAAGTTAGAATCGTAATAACCAACCAAAATACAATCTCTTCCTTTATAATATCAAAGCCCATACTTCAATGTACCATGAAGATATCTAAGTATGCGCTTGACCGCTTCTAGATGTGATTCCTTAGGAGCCGATTGATATCAAGCGCACATACAAACGCTAAACATAATATCGAGCCTAGATGCGGTAAGGTTTTCATACCCCAATTTTTGACCCTAAGATTCCACTTCATTATCATCAATAATTTCACATAAAATCATTTATGCATTATTTGTTAACCCAAATATACAAAAAATATGTTTGCTTGTTTCACAAGATAGGTGATTGATCAAGGAGCTCAGGCAAATTAAGGTTTTGCGATTCTCAAAGGGACTCAAGCTTCTCATATGCTCAAGTGATTCCCATCATCCATGTTCAAGCTAAAAAGTGCTTCAAGTCAAGATCAACAACTTTCAAATTCACCTGGTACACCAATTAGAGTTTTGACCTAATTCTCTAAGGAAGTTGACTTTTGGTCAAAGCTGAAGGCGTGAAAAACACTAGAAAGGGGGGGGGGGGGGGGTTGAATAGAGTTTTTAACAAACAAAACTTAATAAAAAAACAACTCCCCTCTTTATAACAAAAACTTTTTACTCTTGATCATAACTATAGATTGCAAGAAGGAAAGAACATGGTATGTTTATACTAGTTCACTTGAGAAATTCCCAAGCTAGTCTAGTCCACCCGCCAAGGTAATTTCGCCTCTCTTAATCGAGGTCTTAATCCACTATAATCAAACTAATTACAATTGCACGGAAAACCACGGGTGACTAACAATGCACAAGCAACTGCAAGTGACTAACTACAATACACAAGCTACCCGCAAATGAGTAACCCAGACCAAGCTACCCGCAAGTGACTAACCCTGCACAAGCAACCGCCTGTGAATAACAACCTTTAAGACTCTCTAGTCCTAAACTTCCCAAGACTACTAACCAACAGGTCTCTTGAGGCAAAATCAAACAACAGTTTGAATCAGATTTTGTTTACAATATAAGTGCTTCTGCAGACTAAGAGTATAAATCTATGAATAGTATTTTCATAATGGATATGAATGTGAATTAGAAGCTTTCTATTTAGTCTTCAAGCCCTTTATATAGCCAATAAAATAATATATCTGTTGGAGGGAAGTTCTGGATCTTCCAGAAGTTTGGTGGCTTGAACGTAGTGGGAGACAAGATAGTATGCAATGTCCGTCCTTTCTTGGTAGTGGAACGAAACATTCGTATGTACCTTGTACCTCGTACTACATAATGTTATCTTCTATTCTTCTTGAACTTCAGAGGCTCACAGCATGAGTTGGAAGAAAAGAAAATAAGCTTTGGATCTTTAGAACTTCAAGTTTTCAGAGTCTTTAGAACCACGTCTTCAGAGTCTTCAACACTTGGTCTTGATCGCACCAAAACACACCATATAATTGACTTGATTTGCACATGATTTTCATTACTTTTTAGGTTATTTTTCTGTATTATGTCTGTTCTTGGCTCATTTGCAGGTAATGTCCCTTTTATTTGCTCTTCTGAAGAAAACGAGCAAAAAAGCCAGAAAAATCGGGATTTTCAGCAGTTTTACACACATGGCATCCAGCTCAGCGCCCGCTTAAGGGAGCGCGATGACGTGTCCAGCTTCGACTAGGAGGATAACTGCCACGTCCACACGATCTCCCCATTGGCCTGCTCCGCAGGCACGGTCTTTTCATTTTGTTTCCCGCTCAGAAGGAGTTGGGGGGCATTCTTGTCTTTGCGCATCTCCAAGAACCTCTATAAATAGCAATTTCATTTCATTTTCGTTTTTCATCCAAGCTTAGTTACTACTTGTAATACGGTGAACTGACTTTTTATCTATCGAAATGTCGCGGTTAAGCATGAGTCGCCACCGACTTTTATTTTATCCAAACTAAATCAGAAAGGCAAAAAGAAACAGAAAAAAAACCTTTTAAAGAAATCTAAGTTCGGGGGGTAATTTATGCAAAGGGAAGGTGTAAGGCACCCTTTGCATCCATGGTTTGCCATGGGCTCTTAATTGCTTTGCTTGCTCGTTTTCAGAAAATGTAGATGAAAGAGGAAAAATGGACTTTAGCTCGTAAATGAGCGTAGCCAGTTTTTGAAGAATTTTGAGAAAGAATATAGAAAATAGAGCATGGCAAGGCAATTAGGGGCAATTACCTTAAACTCAGATGATAGGTCTCTTTTTAGCCTTTCAGAATGAAAGGGTCAATCCTTGCCATAAGTGGGCAGGAAGCCTTTCGTTTGGAGGTTGAAGGGTCGTCGAGATATCATTCGCCCAAAGACTGACCCATGCCATAGAGAGGCAGGTAGTCTAAGGGGAAGGATCAAAATAGCCTTTCGTAGGCAACCAGAAGATACCTCAGCCTTTTCCGTAGGCAACTTCCGAGGGTCGAAGTCATGTTAGTGTATCGAAGGCAGCATCATTAGGGTCACATGACCTTTATTTATCGAGGCAACATGGCTGAGGTATCCTCGTATTCGAGGGACATGGCTATTCTGCGAAAAATACACAAGGCAACAAGGCAACAGGCAACAAGGCAACAGGCAACAAGGCAACAAGGCAACAAGGCAACAGGCAACAGGCAACAGAGAGGTTTACCCAAAAGCGTGCGTGTGTGCACCAATCACGTGATTATATTCAAGTATATTATCTTATAAAATTAGTGATTCTATGTTCGATTCGAGGTTACACTCCCTAGATTACTAACCACGCAGTTTAACAAAAATAATTAACAAATATGGGGAGGGAAATTGTAACCAGCGGATCCCTTAATAGGGTTTGACATAAGTAATAATAAAAGACAGAAAATATCAGGGTTAGGGTTTAGGGTTACCGATACTCGTAGCTTTGGCAATCGACAAACCCTGAAAATGCAAACAAACCAAAAATAGGGTGAGTGTACGGCTAATTCAGAGGCGAACGTCTCTAACCCTAAAATAAGAAGGTCGAGACAATAATTTGAAATAAGTAATTAAATAAAGGGCATTTAACTTTTTGCATTTGACCTGATATGGTTGGTAGTCGGAGGATGCCTTTAGGTTAACCCTGAAAAGAGGCAAGGCAAAAGAAGAAGAATGAAGGCGAAACAAACCCTAATTTTAAAAATAAACCAAATAGAATTTAAAAAGTAGGGTACTTAGCTTTGAATCTTAATCGGGCGCGTTGTCGGAAGGCGTCTGAAAAAAATCAACCTGAAAAGGCAAGGCACGAAAAGAAAGTATTTTAGTGTATTAGAATGTTCTACCCAAACCCTAATCAAAGGCATGGTTTAAATAAGAAAACATAAATGATTTTAATTAATTATTGGTCTTACGACCTAATTAATTAAATCGAGATTATCGAGTGTAAAACATATCTTATGATTTTTTACGGATTTTTATGAATAGAATACGAATTAAAATACCATAAATATGAATTATTGAAATATGTAAGTATAATTTAAATAAGAAAATAAAATACATAATTAAATATTAAACATGTAAATATAATTATGAAAATAAAATTATTAGAAGTAATATGAATAAATAAAAATAAATATGTAATAAAATGAATAAATAAATATTTATCTTGAAAAGTTTTTATAAAATAAATGTATTTTTTTTTGGTACGTAAAAGAAAGAAAACAAATAAAAAACATATATAAATATGTAAATATAAATAATAATAAAAAAAAAGAGTTTGCATAATTAAATATAAAAAAATTTGAAGGACTTAGCGTGTAATCGTGTGTGGCGCGTCTATAGTGGTCCTTGGTGCGCCTGCGTCTCCAAGGACGTTGGATCAACTGGATGATCAGATGGATGGACGTGATGGTGAGGGAGCATCATACGCGCAAGCAGGGAACACACTGAATCATAAAAAACCCAAAAACAGACACGCGCGCTTTTTTGTTTGAAAACAGCCAATAGGATGCTGCCACGGTATCATCTTCTTCGCTGAAAAAACCTAAAACGCGTAGCTACGAATTTGCTACGAATCGGGCTCGTAGCGAATCAAACCTGCAAAACGAAACTCTTGTACACACCATATAAACTTGGCGCGACCTCATGGACGTGATCGTCCAGATCTCACGAGTTCAATGGTGCTCATTATTAGCCCTAATTTTACCTAATATGGAAAGCCCCAATTTCAAGCTTTAGGAACCCTTCAATGGCGTTAGGCTCAGATCAACATGTAAACACAATTCAGTTTCCAGAATCCATTAGAACATCATACTAAACACACATATGCAATTAAAAGCTATGAATGATGCGTATATTTGATGAATCGAGTTTAAAGAAAATTGAACAAACCGAGAGTTTTGGGGGTCGATTCTGGACTCTACGAATGATGATGATGATCTGAATAGCTTTGGCAATCTCCACTGAACGTGTAAGGACCTTTGAATCTCTCTGAAACTCCTCCTAATTCCAAAACTGTTTTGAAATTTTCTTCAATCTTGCATCGGGTTTGTGGCTCTTGAAGGCAGAAATTTCGTCCACCCTTGTGATCTGCATTGCTTGGGTACTTATAGAGAAGGATTTTAGGTTAACAAAACTGAGAAGAATCTTGTTGAATCTTGATTTGCAAGTTTTGGAAAATTTGATTGGAAATATATTTTAATCCTTTCTAAATAAGTCCAAATCCAATATTTTTCACTCAAGCTCTAAAGATCACGAAATTTTTGTCATTAATGTAATATATTTGATTGGAATTGGAGCAAAATAAGATCTCTACCTATTTTTATGATTTTATGTATTTAATTTATGATTTAAAATAATAAAAACCATAAAATAAATAATAAAAGCTTAAAAATAAAAAGGATCTTATCTTAGGGCGTGCATGGGCTTATGATGAAGATCGGATAGAGATAATATAGGCCCATTTGGAAATATTTTGAGTTTTAGGCTTTTTCCCCCTTGTACACCTTTGAAAAATAGGCGAACTTGCACATCATACCATTTCTTCATATCTCAGTATTTTTTCAAGCCTGTAGACTCTTTGGAAACCTTAAAGAGTCCTCTAACCAGTGTCTTTGGTCTCATATCAAAATTCTTTTTCATTCTCATTTTATGTCCTTTTGAAAAAAATGTCTTTTTGTTGACTTTTGAAAAGGACCTATAATGTATGAAGCTATATCTCTTAAATCATTGACCTATGAGCTCTGATTCTTGGACCATTGGATAGAGGAATGAATTCCCTTTAAAATGAACTTTAGTGGGAATTTTTCTGATGAAGTATGAATATTTGGTGAATTTTCAAAGTTTGGTTGACTTTTTCAGTTCATGCCAAAAATAGTAACTTTTGACTTTTGACTTTTCTGATCTTTCCTTGCATCATCATGATCAACCCTTGATCAAATGATGATTTTAGGGTTATGAGGATGTTGCTGACCAAATATCTTGAATTTTGACTGTATATTGACTTGAAATGACCATTTTGCCCTTGGGAATCAACTACTGACCTAGTCAAGGTTTGAGGGACTCAACTTGCTTTGATTGGCTTGATAACTTACATAGAGATTCTTTGGGATGTTTGTGACCCTATGGAACCACCTTGAGCCATTGATTCAGTGATTTTCCTTCTAAAGAAACAAACCCTAGTTCAGAGCTTTGTATAGGAGAAATTGTCTAGGAGCTTTGCATATGGATTTGAAACTTGAATAAGAGAAATAATGTGGGCAAATTTTGGGGTATGACAGCTGCCCCTGTTCAATTATCTTAAACCTGAAGATGTAGAGTGGTTTTTATGCCAGTCGGTATCTGAAGGTGGAAGATGATTGAACACTAGAAAACCAAGAAATTTGCCCTAGCTGGAGTAGGGACTTTTGTCGGAGATGGGCTTAAAGATGCCATCTAGATGTTGAGACTGAAGTGTTTGAGAAGTAGTTGTTTAGAGATGGGCTTAGAGATGCCATCTGACTTGATAAGCTTGAGAATTAGAATATGTCGTACGTTAGACTGTTTCTAGTTTGCATCATCAGATGTCTGGAAAAACCGTGCGTTAGGCTGAAGATAAATCGTGTGTTAGATTAATCTTGATTGCATCCTCAAATGTCTGGAAAACCGTGCGTTAGGTTGATGGATAAGTCGTGCGTTAGACTACCCAATTTGCATCCGTAGATGTCTGGAAGACCGTGCGTTAGGTCGAAGAATAAATCGTGCGTTAGACTATTCTCAATTGCATCCTTAGATGTCTGGAAAACCGTGCGTTAGGTTGATGGATAAGTCGTGCGTTAGACTACCCAATTTGCATCCGTAGATGTCTGGAAGGTCGTGCGTTAGGTTGATGGATAAATCGTACGTTAGAATACCCAATTTGCATCCGTAGATGTCTGGAAGACCGTGCGTTAGGTTGATGGATAAGCCGTGCGTTAGACTACCCAATTTGCATCTGTTGTGAAAAACGATACCAATAACAAAGTATAATAGGGAATTAGGGAAGAGAATAAGAACACAAGAATTGGTTATAACTGCTATTCTTTCACTTTCTCTTAAAACAAGATTACAAGTTTACAAGAATAACAAATAACCTCTCTCACCCTAAATTAGGATTTGCAGCTTAGCAATGATGAGAGACTAGTATGCTATTTATAATAAAACCTAACATACTAACTAATGGGCTTTTTCCACAAGACCCATTATACAAGCCAACTTAATAAACAAGCTAACTTAACAAATTAGGGTTTAAACACTAAAACCTAATTTAACATGCTAACAACCCTAGCATCTTCGACACAAGCATGTGAACAACCTTCGACTTCATGCTCAATTCTATCGAACCAAGAAGCTACCTTTCGACCATACTAGAGTTCGATCCAATATCTCACAAATCTCCACCTTGGACCTAACTCTACAACGTCAAGGAACAGACTAGCTTTCTTCATGCAGCTTTATCAACTGCATACAGTGGAAAAACTTGCAACTCGGCAATGTCTTGGTGATCATATCAGCAGCATTGTCTTCAGTCGAAACCTTCAACACTTGGACTTCTCCACGCTCGATTACTCCTCTGACGAAATGCAGCCTCACATCAATGTGCTTAGTTCGCTCATGATAGGCTGAATTCTTCGACAGGTGTATTGCACTTTGACTATCACATTTAACAGTGATACCTCGACCTTGAAGTCTCAGCTCCTTCGCAAAACCTTCAAGCCACAATGCTTCTTTCACAGCTTCAGTTAGGGCAATATACTCCGCTTCAGTGGTTAATAGAGCAACAACCTTCTGAAGTGTTGCTTTCCAACTAATTGCAGTGCCAAACATAGTGAAAACATATCCAGAAATAGATTTTCTGGAATCCATACAACCTGCATAATCAGAGTCGACATATCCTTCTATTACTGCTTTATTATCTTCACCCAAGGCTCCACCATAAATTAGGACTCTATTCAGAGACCCATTTATGTACCTTAAAATCCACTTCAATGCTTGCCAGTGAGCCTTTCCAGGATTCGCCATGTACCTGCTTACAAGACTGACTGCGTATGCTATGTCGGGTCTAGTACAGACCATAGCATACATCAAAGAGCCGACTATATTAGCATATGGGATGCTATTCATACAGGCTCTTTCGACATCAGTACTGGGACACTGATCAATACTCAGCTTGAATTGAGGGTTTGTTGGAGTCACAACTGGCTTCGAATTCGACATACCATACTTTTCAAGAATCTTCCGTAGATATGCCTCTTGAGATAAGCATATCTTCGACTTCTTTCTATCTCTCCGAATGTCAATTCCAAGAATCCTGGAAGCAGCTCCCAGATCCTTCATATCGAACTCCTTATTGAGTTCAGCCTTCACCCTCATCACATCTTCAACACTGTTGCTTGCTATGAGAATATCATCCACATAAAGCAACAAAATAACAAATGAATTACCAGGTCGAAATCTGAAGTAAACGCAGTGGTCGAACTGACTTCTAATGAAACTTATGCGTGCCATGAACTTGTCGAATCTCCTATTCCACTGTCGAGGAGATTGTTTCAGCCCATACAAAGATCTCTTTAACTTGCACACATAATCTTCCTTCCCCTTTTCGACATACCCTTCAGGTTGCCTCATCGGGATCGTTTCATCTAGATCACCATACAAGAACGCAGTCTTCACATCCATCTGTTCCAGTTCAAGATCGAACTGTGCCACCATGGCAAGCAACATTCGAATGGACCTATGCTTCACAACAGGAGAAAACACATCATTGAAGTCGACACCTTCTTTCTGAGTGAAACCCCTTGCAACTAACCTTGCCTTGTATCTTTTCGACGTCACTCCTTCAATTCCTTCCTTAACTTTGAAAATCCATTTACAGCTGACTAACCTTGCCCCAGCAGGTTTCTTGATCAGTTCCCAGGTATGATTATCATGAAGAGATTTTATCTCATCATCCATGGCCTTCAGCCATTCAGTCTTATTTCGACTCCTCATAACTTCCTTATAGTCTCTAGGTTCTTCGTCTAGAACCTCACTTGCAGAGATTAAGGCATAAGCTATAAGATCTGCATATCCAAGTCTCTGAGGTGGCTTGATGACTCTTCTCGACCTATCTCTCGACAATAGGTAGTCATCGTCAGTTTCCTCAACTTCAGCATCTTCTGCTTCTTCTTCGACTTCATCTAGGATATGCAATTCAGCATCAACATGCTCCACCTCAACAGGAATCTCTACCTGTTCCAGCTCTTCGTCAGATGTTTCTGTACTTCGACCAACATCATTAGTTTTCTTAAAAGCCATTTCAGCTTCATTGAAAACTACATCTCGACTGGTGATACACCTCCTGTGACCTGGCTCTAGGCACCATAGCCTATAAGCTTTGACTCCTTCAGGGTATCCCATGAACATGCATTTCAGAGCTCTAGGTTCGACCTTGTCTTGCCTAATGTGAGCATAGGCTACGCAGCCAAATACTCTCAGTTTGTCGAGATCTGGTGGATGTCCCGACCAAACTTCTTCAGGTGTCTTCATATCTAACGCTGTCGAAGGACATCTGTTTATCAGATATGTTGCTGTCGAAACAGCCTTAGCCCAGAACACCTTTGTTAACCCCGCACTAGTCAACATGCATCTAACTCTCTCCAAAATAGTTCGATTAAACCTTTCAGCCAAACCATTTTGTTGTGGAGTACCTGCAGTAGTTCTATGCCTTGCAATACCAGAGGCAGCACAAAAACTGTCGAATGCCTCATTGCAAAATTCAAGGCCATTGTCGGTTCTCAACCTCTTGACCTTTCTGCCAGTCTGATTTTCAACCAGAGTCTTCCAACTTTTGAAATTCTCAAAAGTTTCATCCTTAGTCTTCTGGATGAATACCCATAATTTTCTGGAATAATCATCTACTATGGATAGAAAATACCTTGCTCCTGAATGTGATGGACACCTTGCAGGCCCCCAAAGATCAGCATGGATGTAATCAAGGGATCCATGTGTTCTTTGTTTGCCTTTGTTGAACTTCACTCTGCAAGATTTTCCAAGTACACAGGGTTCACAAAACTTCAGCTTTTCGACTTTGTCTCCACCAAGCAGATTTTGTTTCCCTAATTCGACCAGACCCCTTTCACTGACATGGCCCAATCTCATGTGCCAGATTTCTGTTTTCGACAAAGGTTTCGTGGATGCAACATTTGTCGAACCACTTACAACTTCAGCCTCAAGGGTATACAAGCCTTGTTTCTTCACGCCTCTCAAGACTTCCTTCGAACCCTTCATGACTCTTAGGATGCTTTTCTCTCCTTGGAAAACATATCCTTTCTTGTCGAATTCACCAAGAGAAAGCAGATTTCTCTTCAAATCAGGAACATACCTGACTTCAGTCAACAACCTTATTGACTCATCATGGAGCTTGAATCTCACAGATCCAACACCTGCAATCTTGCAAGCCTTGTTGTTTCCCAGCAATACTGATCCACCATCTTGATCACATAATTCCTCGAACAAGTCTTTGTTTGGAGTCATGTGCCAAGTGCAACCTGAATCCATAATCCACTCCTTCTTAGAGTCACTGCTTGAAACCACAATAACATCAGATGATTCGAAATCATCTTGAACAATGGCAGCGTTGCCATTATCCTTACCTCCATGATATTTCAAGCGTTCAGGGCACACCTTTCTTGTGTGACCCTCCTTCTTACAATGGTAGCATCGAATGCCAGATGCTTCGCCACTGTAAGTCTTCGACTGGCTTTTGCCTTTCTTCTTGTCGAACTTACCATGAGTTTTCCTTTAACGGCCAAACCTTCGCCAACAGTCGAAGGTTTATGCTCCTTTCGTTCATTCAAGTCCTTAGAGTACAAGGCTGGTTGAACTTCTTCAAACGTCAGGGACTCCCTTCCATACAAGAGAGTTTCTTTGAAGTGAGCATGTGATCGAGGCAAAGAACACAATAGTAACAGCGCTTGATCTTCATCATCGATCTTCACATCAATATTTTCAAGATCAAGAATCAGCTTGTTGAACATATCCAACTGCTCAGCCAATACTTTGTCTTCAATCATCTTGAATGAATACAAAGCTTGCTTCAGGTAGAGTCGATTTACCAGCGATTTGGTCATATACAAACTTTCAAGTTTCACCCATAACCCTGATGCCGTCGTCTCCTTTGATACCTGCCGGAGAACCTTATCACCAAGGCTCAACAGAATTGCGCTGTGTGCTTTCTCGATCATATTCGTCTTCTCCGCTGCCGTCAATTCTGCATTCATGGCTGCCTCTCCCTTCAACGCTTCCAAACAACCCTACTGAACCAGTAGGGCTTTCATCTTCAAGCTCCACAGACCGAAATCATTCACTCCGGTGAACTTTTCAATCTCATACTTTGTTGAAGGCATCTTCTCCACGCTCACCGCACCAATTTGTTGTGAAAAACGATACCAATAACAAAGTATAATAGGGAATTAGGGAAGAGAATAAGAACACAAGAATTGGTTATAACTGCTATTCTTTCACTTTCTCTTAAAACAATATTACAAGTTTACAAGAATAACAAATAACCTCTCTCACCCTAAATTAGGATTTGCAGCTTAGCAATGATGAGAGACTAGTATGCTATTTATAATAAAACCTAACATACTAACTAATGGGCTTTTTCCACAAGACCCATTATACAAGCCAACTTAATAAACAAGCTAACTTAACAAATTAGGGTTTAAACACTAAAACCTAATTTAACATGCTAACAACCCTAGCATCTTTGACACAAGCATGTGAACAACCTTCGACTTCATGCTCAATTCTATCGAACCAAGAAGCTACCTTTCGACCATACTAGAGTTCGATCCAATATCTCACAGCATCCGTAGATGTCTGGAAGACCGTGCGTTAGGTCGAAGAATAGATCGTACGTTAGACTACTCTCAATTGCATCCTCAGATGTTTGGAAAACCGTGCGTTAGGTTGATGGATAAGTCGTGCGTTAGACTACCCAATTGCATCATCAGATGTCTGGAAGACCGTGCGTTAGGTCGGTGGATAAGTCGTGCGTTAGACTACCCAATTGCATCCTCAGATGTCTGGAAAACCGTGCGTTAGGTCGAAGAATAAATCGTGCGTTAGACTATTCTCAATTGCATCCTCAGATGTCTGGAAAACCGTGCGTTAGGTTGATGGATAAGTCGTGCGTTAGACTAATCCAAATTGCATCCTCAGATGTCTGGAAGACCGTGCGTTAGGTCGGTGGATGAGTCGCGCGTTAGACTTATCCAAATTGCATCCGTAGATGTCTGGAATGCCATGCGTCAGGCGTTTGCTTTGAATAAGATTTGAATCTTTGTAATGTACCTGTCAGATAATATTCACTTGGTAACAATGTCAGTTTTATGCAATGTTTATGATGTATGTAATGAATGAGATGGAGTTTCTCAAAAATAAATAGGGCGCTTTGTATACTATGTATGAATCATAAATGCGTGCAATGTATGAATATGCATGTGATGTATATGATGTATGGATATGATTTATGTTTCTCGAAGCATCTTGATTGAGAAGATAAATCTCTGTGTCATTGTGAGTTTGATGTTTTGATCTTTTCTTGGAGATGCTCAGCTGTGGATTTATGATTTCTTGCTTGGGGATGATCAGTAACCTGATGTACCCTGACTGGGGACAAAAGTATTAGTAACCCATGTTGGAGAAGAGCAAAGTGTTGGAGAACCAGCAGTGTTGAAGATGTAAACTTTGTTGGGGAGCCATGTCTTTGTCGAGAGCGTTTGAAGATATCTTCTTAATGATTACTCTGTGGGGATATGATCTTGTGAACCCGGCTCTGTGGGGAGACATGGGTGAAAGTTGCCCCCAGTATTATAGTAACTACCATTCCTGGATTTGATTAGGACACGCCACTGAGTATTTGGTAAAGATGTAAAACTGGACTTGCATAGATTTGCCCCAGTTAGTAGGAACTTTGGAAAGATTCGCCTCGCGAGGACTTTACTATGAGCGACATGCCCCCAGTAATCATAAACTTAGGATGATGCCCCTGATTGTTTTGGCATCCTTGAGAGATTCTCGGATGCTTGACTTGATTGCCCCAGATTGATTGGGCAAAACATGCCATGCCCCTTGTATACGTAGGAGACATTGCTTCTCGGGGTAATCTTGTCTGTCGGGATAACTTTCAGTCATTAGTTGTACCCTGTGCAAGTTCTTTCTGATGCTAACATTTGAAATTATGTAGCAGAATATGTTTAATAATGAATTCATGAGATGCAATGCATACGTTTGTCTTGAGTTTTTGAAAAACCTTTAACACATGAGATGTAAAAACACGACACTTGTAAAAAAATGATATTTGTAATAATGTGATGTTTGTAAAAACAGGATATCAACTTAACATTTGTAGTAAACCTTAAGGAGTCGGGATACCCTTTTTTGGTGACAGTATGCTTTCGAACTAACCATGCTTCAATTAGGACTTTCAAGGGTTGTAACGTGGCTTGGTTCACGGTTTAAGAAACAAAGGATAAAGGCTCAAAGTTTATTTATACCCACCCCTCTTTGTGATGATCTTCAGTCCTAAACTCAGTTAATTCGGCTTATGCATTCAGGTTCCAAGAGACTTTTGGATTTGCACCTTTGATAATGATGATGATTCGCAAGCAGAGAGAATTTTTGAGATGGCAGTCACTTCTTCCTTTCGGTAGTCATAACTTTGAGTTGTTCAAGAATTTATTGACTTCTTTTTTTCATCTTTTTTTGATATCCCTAACTTTTGCCTGAACTGTTTATTTTGAGCTTACAGTCAGCGGGATGCCTTGATTTTTGCCTAAGTCATCTTTTGATTTTTTCTTGACTTAGCAGGCTTTTCTTTGTATATATGTTTTTTCATTTTTCTTTTTTGAAAGATATTGGCTGCCTTGTTTGATGATTGATGAACCGTTATTGTCTTTTGGTTGACATCTCCAACACTTCTTTGATGTGTGCGGATGAACGCTTGTGATTGAAACCTTTGTTGAAAGGTGTACTAAATGATTCTCTTAAAATAGAATGCACAGCCAAATTAACTGAGAACTACCCTGCCCCAGGTTATAATCAAAGGTTTTGAATAAAACTCCTACGCCTTAGGCTCAAAGGGGTTGACGAGGGATTAGCATCCTTATATCTCCACTGTTTAGGAATTGAAACAATGCCTGTACATCGTCAGCATAGTCCGTTCAAAAGCATACTGTATGAAGTTGCGGTATCGTTTTCGTCATCCTCCCTCAAAAGGTATACAACTTTAGCAGGAGTTGAGTATCACAAAAACATATGCAGAATAAAGACATAACTTAAAATGAGTGATAGCGAAATAATTTATTCAAGACAAACATATGCAATGCACTGATGATAATTATTAAAACAGATAATGTCTATCATAATTTGAATGTTTTAAACAAACAGAATAGAAATTGCAAATGAAAGTAAATCTAATGATCTAAAGTTCATCCACTCTGACATTAATCAGTTTTGTCATGACTAGGCGTGGAAACGGTGATCACCACAGGAGTCTTAGGAAGATTGAACTCAACTTCGCCAGCATCGATCATGTCTTGGATCTTGTTCTTCAATGGCCAACAATCATTCGTATCATGCCCAGGGCTATTGGAGTGATATGCGCACCTTGCATTGGGCTTGTAGCTAGGAGCGGAAGTGTTGGGCTTTATAGGAGGATTCCTCAAAGTAATTAGCCCTTTCTTCAGCAATTGTTGTAATGCTTCGGCCAGAGTCATGTTGATCTTTGTGAATTGGCGCTTAGGTGTATCTGACTTGCGCCTTTGTTGTGGGATTGGTGTAGAGATCATAATTGTCCCCACGGATTGGTGGTGTTCATTGCGACCTTTCCGATTGTACCCAGCATTAGCCATATGAGGTTCCTTAGGTGAGTTGAAGTCAACGATCTTGTCATCAATGAGGTCTTGGATCTTGTGTTTCAACGGTCCACAATCCTCTGTATCATGACCAGGACTATTTGAATGATAAGCACATCTCGCCTGATACTTATACCCAGGAGCGGGGTTAGTAGGAAGTGAATATGGAGGCAATAGAGTTATCAAGTTCTGATTGAGCAGTTGTTGTAGAGCTTGAGATAGCGGCATGGGTAACGGAGTGAATGACCGCTTAGGTTTGGACTTCCATTTATCTTGCACACCTTGCTCCCTTTGTTGGTCCTTCTCCTTTTCGGACAGAAGTGCCTTTAACTCTTCTTGCCCCTTGGCCAAGTGAAAGATTATTTTCTGGAACTGGTTGTTCTGAGCCTGAAGATTTTTGGCTGATTGCTCGAGATTCATGATGCTGAAATAAACAGCGAGGAAGTGAGAAACCTGTGGTAGAAACCTGTGATGCGATGTTATGAATGCAGGTGCAATGTTTTTCAAGGATCTTTAGGAATCTAGATAGCAATATTAGAAAGTGATTTGGTCGTGTCTTTGTCTGAAGAAATCTGATTTTTGTCTTTGAACGTCTTTCTTTGAGAATCAAGCTCACCATATCAAGTGGGTCATCGCCTCTGATTCGGGATACTTCTGAATTTGAAAGCACATGGCTAGAGGAAAATAAATCCTCTGGCCCCTTGATTAGGTACTGTGTCTTTGAATTGGAAGGTATGCGGCTAGAGAAAAATAAATCCTCTTGCCCCTTGATTAAGAAATCAGCCTTTGATAAGGGCACCTGAAATTGTGCGCCCTAAATTCCTAAGATCCTTGAAAGGGTTAGTTAAATCATGTTATGCTTATGATGTCATGATGTCATGATGTTATGCGAATGTAGTTCATTAGGCATAGTGTGGGGTAGTAAGGACAAACAAGTCCTTTTAACAAAACCTGCAAGGAAACAAAGGTTAGCAGCAAACACCAACAAGTCACGCAAGTCACACAAGTCACACAATTTTGCCTTATGGTTAGGCTTGCACGTGGTCCAGAGGTATGTACCCTTCTTCCTTTCGTTTAGTTGGTTCATCCTGTCCTAAAAAGTAACCAGGTTCTATGGTGCTCATATCCCTGATCTTTCTCGTGGGCATTGTCTCAACATAGCACTCAATCGGCCAGCCAAAAGCATCCCTTGAGTCCAATGTCAATGAGTGTAGCATCGAGTATCAACCGGCTTCAGTCAGGAATCCGAAGCCAGCCATCTCGCTACTTCTTATAAGCCAAAGTCAAGTTCAACTAAGGTTCTAAAGGCGAATTAGTGCTCATGACACCACGCGGTAGCCAAATGTCTCCTCGATCAGATTCAAGGGCCATCAGGACAAACCAAAGCGTCGCACTAACGGTGGCCACCAGTTCAACCATAACGATACATGTCGTACAGCTTTCCTGGTCTCATGCCACATACTTAAGGTACACTAGATCCGGGTGTAGGACCTTTCACACAGCAGAATTCCCAAAACAGCCTTGGAAATTAAAACAAGCAAAACAAACAATAGAAAACATTTAAAGTGAATCCTAAACCTTTAAGGTAACCCCTCTTTTATCGAAATTTATCCCCAGCAGAGTCGCCAGTTCTGTAATACGGTGAACTGACTTTTTATCTATCAAAATGTCGCGGTTAAGCATGAGTCGCCACCGACTTTTATTTTATCCAAACTAAATCAGAAAGGCAAAAAGAAACAGAAAAAAACCTTTTAAAGAAATCTAAGTTCGGGGGGTAATTTATGCAAAGGGAAGGTGTAAGGCACCCTTTGCATCCATGGTTTGCCATGGGCTCTTAATTGCTTTGCTTGCTCGTTTTCAGAAAATGTAGATGAAAAAGGAAAAATGGACTTTAGCTCGTAAATGAGCGTAGCCAGTTTTTGAAGAATTTTGAGAAAGAATATAGAAAATAGAGCATGGCAAGGCAATTAGGGGCAATTACCTTAAACTCAGATGATAGGTCTCTTTTTAGCCTTTCAGAATGAAAGGGTCAATCCTTGCCATAAGTGGGCAGGAAGCCTTTCGTTTGGAGGTTGAAGGGTCGTCGAGATATCATTCGCCCAAAGACTGACCCATGCCATAGAGAGGCAGGTAGTCTAAGGGGAAGGATCAGAATAGCCTTTCGTAGGCAACCAGAAGATACCTCAGCCTTTTCCGTAGGCAACTTCCGAGGGTCGAAGTCATGTTAGTGTATCGAAGGCAGCATCATTAGGGTCACATGACCTTTATTTATCGAGGCAACATGGCTGAGGTATCCTCGTATTCGAGGGACATGGCTATTCTGCGAAAAATACACAAGGCAACAAGGCAACAGGCAACAAGGCAACAGGCAACAAGGCAACAAGGCAACAAGGCAACAGGCAACAGGCAACAGAGAGGTTTACCCAAAAGCGTGCGTGTGTGCACCAATCACGTGATTATATTCAAGTATATTATCTTATAAAATTAGTGATTCTATGTTCGATTCGAGGTTACACTCCCTAGATTACTAACCACGCAGTTTAACAAAAATAATTAACAAATATGGGGAGGGAAATTGTAACCAGCGGATCCCTTAATAGGGTTTGACATAAGTAATAATAAAAGACAGAAAATATCAGGGTTAGGGTTTAGGGTTACCGATACTCGTAGCTTTGGCAATCGACAAACCCTGAAAATGCAAACAAACCAAAAATAGGGTGAGTGTACGGCTAATTCAGAGGCGAACGTCTCTAACCCTAAAATAAGAAGGTCGAGACAATAATTTGAAATAAGTAATTAAATAAAGGGCACTTAACTTTTTGCATTTGACCTGATATGGTTGGTAGTCGGAGGATGCCTTTAGGTTAACCCTGAAAAGAGGCAAGGCAAAAGAAGAAGAATGAAGGCGAAACAAACCCTAATTTTAAAAATAAACCAAATAGAATTTAAAAAGTAGGGTACTTAGCTTTGAATCTTAATCGGGCGCGTTGTCGGAAGGCGTCTGAAAAAAATCAACCTGAAAAGGCAAGGCACGAAAAGAAAGTATTTTAGTGTATTAGAATGTTCTACCCAAACCCTAATCAAAGGCATGGTTTAAATAAGAAAACATAAATGATTTTAATTAATTATTGGTCTTACGACCTAATTAATTAAATCAAGATTATCGAGTGTAAAACATATCTTATGATTTTTTACGGATTTTTATGAATAGAATACGAATTAAAATACCATAAATATGAATTATTGAAATATGTAAGTATAATTTAAATAAGAAAATAAAATACATAATTAAATATTAAACATGTAAATATAATTATGAAAATAAAATTATTAGAAGTAATATGAATAAATAAAAATAAATATGTAATAAAATGAATAAATAAATATTTATCTTGAAAAGTTTTTATAAAATAAATGTATTTTTTTTTGGTACGTAAAAGAAAGAAAACAAATAAAAAACATATATAAATATGTAAATATAAATAATAATAATAAAAAGAGTTTGCATAATTAAATATAAAAAAATTTGAAGGACTTAGCGTGTAATCGTGTGTGGCGCATCTATAGTGGTCCTTGGTGCGCCTGCGTCTCCAAGGGCGTTGGATCAACTGGATGATCAGATGGATGGACGTGATGGTGAGGGAGCATCATACGCGCAAGCAGGGAACACACTGAATCATAAGAAACCCAAAAACAGACACGCGCGCTTTTCTGTTTGAAAACAGCCAATAGGATGCTGCCACGGTATCATCTTCTTCGCTGAAAAAACCTAAAACGCGTAGCTACGAATTTGCTACGAATCGGGCTCGTAGCGAATCAAACCTGCAAAACGAAACTCTTGTACACACCATATAAACTTGGCGCGACCTCATGGACGTGATCGTCCAGATCTCACGAGTTCAATGGTGCTCATTATTAGCCCTAATTTTACCTAATATGGAAAGCCCCAATTTCAAGCTTTAGGAACCCTTCAATGGCGTTAGGCTCAGATCAACATGTAAACACAATTCAGTTTCCAGAATCCATTAGAACATCATACTAAACACACATATGCAATTAAAAGCTATGAATGATGCGTATATTTGATGAATCGAGTTTAAAGAAAATTGAACAAACCGAGAGTTTTGGGGGTCGATTCTGGACTCTACGAATGATGATGATGATCTGAATAGCTTTGGCAATCTCCACTGAACATGTAAGGACCTTTGAATCTCTCTGAAACTCCTCCTAATTCCAAAACTGTTTTGAAATTTTCTTCAATCTTGCACTCGGGTTTGTGGCTCTTGAAGGCAGAAATTTCGTCCACCCTTGTGATCTACATTGCTTGGGTACTTATAGAGAAGGATTTTAGGTTAACAAAACTGAGAAGAATTTTGTTGAATCTTGATTTGCAAGTTTTGGAAAATTTGATTGGAAATATATTTTAATCCTTTCTAAATAAGTCCAAATCCAATATTTTTCACTCAAGCTCTAAAGATCACGAAATTTTTGTCATTAATGTAATATATTTGATTGGAATTGGAGCAAAATAAGATCTCTACCTATTTTTATGATTTTATGTATTTAATTTATGATTTAAAATAATAAAAACCATAAAATAAATAATAAAAGCTTAAAAATAAAAAGGATCTTATCTTAGGGCGTGCATGGGCTTATGATGAAGATTGGATAGAGATAATATAGGCCCATTTGGAAATATTTTGAGTTTTAGGCTTTTTCCCCCTTGTACACCTTTGAAAAATAGGCGAACTTGCACATCATACCATTTCTTCATATCTCAGTATTTTTTCAAGCCTGTAGACTCTTTGGAAACCTTAAAGAGTCCTCTAACCAGTGTCTTTGGTCTCATATCAAAATTCTTTTTCATTCTCATTTTATGTCCTTTTGAAAAAAGTGTCTTTTTGTTGACTTTTGAAAAGGACCTATAATGTATGAAGCCATATCTCTTAAATCATTGACCTATGAGCTCTAATTCTTGGACCATTCGATAGAGGAATGAATTCCCTTTAAAATGAACTTTAGTGGGAATTTTTCTGATGAAGTATGAATATTTGGTGAATTTTCAAAGTTTGGTTGACTTTTTCAGTTCATGCCAAAAATAGTAACTTTTGACTTTTGACTTTTCTGATCTTTCCTTGCATCATCATGATCAACCCTTGATCAAATGATGATTTTAGGGTTATGAGGATGTTGCTGACCAAATATCTTGAATTTTGACTGTATATTGACTTGAAATGACCATTTTGCCCTTGGGAATCAACTACTGACCTAGTTAAGGTTTGAGGGACTCAACTTGCTTTGATTGGCTTGATAACTTACATAGAGATTCTTTGGGATGTTTGTGACCCTATGGAACCACCTTGAGCCATTGATTCAGTGATTTTCCTTCTAAAGAAACAAACCCTAGTTCAGAGCTTTGTATAGGAGAAATTGTCTAGGAGCTTTGCATATGGATTTGAAACTTGAATAAGAGAAATAATGTGGGCAAATTTTGGGGTATGACACTACTTAAGCCATATACCATCAGTATTTGTAAAGTGACAATCCCTTCACATCGAAGAGTTGTCACGGTGTTGATTGAGTCTGTAATAGGGTTTGGAGCACTTTGGTTGAAGTTCATCATACCACCATTTACATTTCCGCCATTTACTTTCCGTTGTACCAGATTTAAAGACTACGATTGGAGTAGGTTCTATTTATACACTTTATTTAATTGTTTACTTGTACCCGCTTTTACTTTACTTTATTTTCCGCTCTTACCATAGCCCACACGTTTTTATAGGCTCGCACCCGTTTTTATTTCACTTATTTTCCGCTCTTACCATAGCCTACACGTTTTTATAGGCTCGCACTTGCTTTTACTTTATTTATTTTCCCGCTCTTACCATAGCCTACACGTTTTATAGGCTCGTGTTTATTTCCATGTCTGGCTAAATTTATAAAGGTTAGAATGTAAGGATCGTCGTCATGGTCGTGTTCCAAATGTTATATTAATAGAAATACTATTGGGGATGTTTTAAACTTTAATTCAAGTTTGTTGTGTTTTAATGTTTATGGGTAAGATCGAAAGCCGTCCATACTTATGATTAAACTTGATTAGTTTTTAACCAAACAAAAGGGGCGAAAGCGTTTGTTTGGTTAACTAGGAATCTTTGACACATTTTTAGAAAACGATTTTGAAACTATTTTCGGACGCATTTATAGGTTTGAGATCTGGTTCTTGGCCAAAAGCCAAGAATCTCTTTAAGTTAAATTTTCCAAGTTAAAATCACTTTTCTACTAAGACAAGTAATTGATTTCTTAAAAATAGGTTCACTGCTTTAACGCAATGCGCACTTTTCATATGTGACAAATGAATGGGTAGACTTAAAGAGTAAACTCGGTTCTTAGTACGCGAAAGCGACAAGTTCTCGTTAAATCGTTCCTTTCTATAAGTAGAAAATATTTCCCCATAAGTAATTCTATCCATGTGTAACTGGAACGCTGTTTGATATACTTGAATTACATTCGAACCTGTTGTTTTTATCTGTCATTTACTTTACCCTTTTACTTTGTTGCACTGCATTCATATCACATATTCTCATCCGCCTTATATAAGCACCCTAACAATAGAGTTGATAGATTGACGACCTGGTCTCTATGGTTCAATAATCTTATATATTACTTCGATAGGCTGTGAACTTGCAGTTTTATTTTAGACTCTGTTTACAGACCCATCGGGTCTTCAGAACCATTTGTCTTCAGAAACTTGAGTCTTCAAAACTTCAAGTCTTCAGAGTCTTTTTCACTTGGTCTTCAGAATGGTTTCTTCAGACTTCGTATCAGAGTAATGACTTCAGATGCTTCTGAAGTTTTGCTACTGTTCATAAGAACTTGTGTAGCGCGGAAACATAACTTGGTAGCTTATGATGTTTTGGCCATGCCTTTTCATTAGAACCAGAACCTGTTTGTTAAGTACTCAACATAACAAACGTTAGTATAATAAAATTGTTCATACACACATACTCATTGTTATCATCAAAACTCAGAGACATATTGCAGAACCAAATCTTGTTCTAACAAAAGCATGGTCTTATGCCTCAAAAAATGATCCAAGGATCACAAATACTTCATTATATCCCACTCATATCTTCCATTTGTCTAGAAGAACTTGATTCAATTTGTATTGGAGAAAATGCAATTCAAATGACAAAAGTCAAATGTGCAAGATCTACCTTTGATTTACTATGGACTTTTAAGGTCAATGATCATGAAAATATGATTATTGAAGTCATTTGATCAAGTTTAATCAATAGAATCAATCAAATGTTTCAAAATTCAAGATTAGGGTTTTGGAAAAATTGTCTAAGTTATGGAGTTTTTACATGTTCAAATGCCTAACTTTGGAAGCTTGTAACTTCTTCACCAAGCCACCATTTTTCATGCTCCAAAAATCAAATAAAAGAGCATATTTCATACAACAACTTTAACCTTGAGTATGAATTCCCAAAATATGCAAGAATTTTGAGTTATGAAGCCATGAAGTTGGTATCTCAATTGCCAACACTTAGTGAAATTTACAAGGCGATTTTGACTCTTAAAAGTGCTTAACTTTGAGGCCATTTTCATTAATGATCCCTTATGAATTCAAAAAAACTCCAAACATGAAAGTTGTCGAGGATTTTTTTTGGCTTTCTAAAAAAGTACAAGAACTCATCCATAGCATTTGTGAGCTAATAGAATCAAAGAGTTGAAGTTGGGGTTCCAAACTTGAAATTTTAGGCCATTTCCATGAAGAGTTCTTGGAGCCAAACATTCAAACCTACCAAATCCTTTATTACAAGTCCTATAACTTGCAAACCTTGATCTAATCAGAAAATTACACAACTCCAAAGAGCTTTATCCAAGATCTTTGATAATTAACCATTGATTCATGCCATTTCAAGATTAAAGGCACCATTGCCATTTTGGAAAAGTATCTTTAATCACCTGCAACTACTTCATTGAGCTTCCATAATGTTTATTCTGATCACACTCCAACATAAAACCAACAAGCAACCTCCTAAAGACCAGAGGAGCCTCCCTATTGTCTTGATTAAAGCTTGTCAAGTTCATAGGAACCATAACTTTCACATTGCTTCACCATGAAGCAAACCAAGTCAACTTGAACTTGGAATATCCTTTTCATTAGATTCCCCCCCCCCCTCACAATTCACAAATCTTGCCTAAAATTGGAGCCTTTGCTTCTGAATTCAAACACGCATAAAATCTCCAAATCACTATCTCATTAAAAAGCTCCAAAATTCCACTTTGCATAAACTTGTAAATTTCAATTTCTAACCAAGTTTTACAAAATCATCATTCAAACACCTTATATACACTATATATAAGCTATCCAAACCATTACATTGCATTTGTAATAGCCATATCATCATCCTCCATTTTCACTTTTGGTCATTTGCAACTTGGTTCGGGTAGAGCAATTCAAGCACTCTCAAGGCAAGTAAACCATTCCATTAGCTTCACCAACGTCCCAGAAAGGTGTGAGGATCATCAAATGATTTTTGGAAGTGCTCAAACTCCATACTCGATTATCACTTCAGAGGTAAGTTGCTCTGACTTCAAACTCCAAGTTTAGGGTACCATTTTGAATAATTCTCGGTTCTTTGCTGTCAAGCATCATGTGAGGATCAAAAGCCCTCAACTAGCTTTCATTTATTCATCATGATCATCATTTAATTTAAGTTTGAAAAATTAGGGTTCATGTGGTTTTCTGGAAAATTCTTGAACTATAGGTAAAATAAATTAATGATTGATATATGGTTGGATTCGCCTTAAAAAACTTAGTAACTTTTATGTTTAAACTTTTGTCATTGATTGAGTTTTGAGAGAATTCAAATTTAGAACCATGGCTTTGTCTTGAGGTTGAAAATGAAGACAAAAATCTAATTTTTGGGAATTGTTTAAAATATATTAGCATGGATGTGTTTCTACCACTGGATGTATTACCACCCAAGTGGTACAGCGTGCACCTTATTGTCCTTTGTGCCCAGAGGTCTCGGATTCGAATCCCCCTTACCCCAGACCTTTTGTTTTGTTTTTTTCAGTTTCTCCCACTTGTTTTCATATTTATTCAACTAAACTTGTGTTACTATCACCACTGGCGCATGGCCCTGTGGTGGGTCTTTTAATTAGTAATCATGAGGGTCTGGGTTCAATACCCTCTGGCCACAGAGTATTATTTATTGAAGGTGTTTTCATGTTGGTTGCATTAATGGTAAAACATACCTGGTTGATATTGTTTTATGCAGGTTGCACATGTGTGAAGCTAATACAGGTTTTGTAGTGAATGTCATGATCGATGTCATGACATCCGTGTGTGATAGCAGGAGCTGTTATTGTTTATTAAATGTGTTTCCTGGTTTATCCCAATTATCAGTTTAGGAAACCTTTTAATGAGTGCTGAATATTTCGTCCAGAAGATCCTGCTGACAGCACATTGTGTAACAGACAGATGGCGTGTGAATTAGGTTAATTTGGTTAACCCTAATTTGTTTCTTAAAAAACCCAAGGCCTAAGACTGCATATAAAAGGACTGCAATCCTATTTTGGAACGCAGACAGAAGATTTTGTATTGTGAAGAACTACTGTTCTGTAACAGTCTCGTGTGATCCAAGCAATTGTCCTTGATGATTGCGTTGGAATAGTTTGTGTTTGTGTAATGTCACTCTAAGCTTTTAAGCACGAGTGTGTGTCTCTTGATTGAAGATTTTAAGCAGATCAAGGTGTGTTTTTGAAGAGTGTCTTCTATCTGTAATTGTTATTTGTGTTTGTGTAATCACTGCTGTGATTGAGGGGGAGTGGAATGGAGATATTCCATATCTAGGGAGAACCTATGTAGAAGGGTCATTGGGTAGTGATTAAGTGAGAAGTTGTAAACGAGGGAGTTTAACTTTGAATTGATACTACTAATAGTGGACTTCATCCCTGGCTTGGTAGCCCCCAGAGTAGGTTGTCTGAACCGAACTGGGTAAACAATTATGTGTGTTGTTTACTGTTTTTATGTTGTTCTGTTATTATTGTCTGTGCTGCGTAACTGTGGATGTCATAACATCTAGTTTGACATCGAGCGTGTGTTACTAAAATTTTCAATTGGTATCAGAGCAGGCACCCTGCCTGTTTACATGTGGGTGAGAACTAGGGATAACAAAATTCTGGTACTATGGAGAAGGAACTGTTAGTGTTTGGAAACAGACCACCTATCCTGGATGGCTCTAACAATGACTACTGGAAACCTCGTATGGTAGAAGTCATTAAGTCAGTGGACAACAAGGCCTGGAGAGCTGTTGAAAGCAGATGGAAACATCCTGAGAAAATTCTAGAAGATGGAACCACTGTTCTAATTCCTGAAACTCAATGGAGCAAATCTGAAGAAGAGTTAGCTTTGGGCAATTCCAAGGCCCTAAGTGCACTGTTCAATGGTATTGACAAGAACATATTCAGACTTGTGCAACACTGTGAGCTGGCTAAAAAAGCTTTGGATATTCTCAAAACAGCACATGAAGGCACGTCCAAGGTAAAGATGTCGAGACTTCAAATACTTACATCCAAGTTTGAAAATCTCAAGATGAAAGAGGATGAAGCCATTTATGAATTTTACATGAATGTCCGCGAGATTTCAAACAACTCAGCAGCCTTAGGAGAAAATGTGACTGAAGAAAAACTGGTAAGGAAGATCCTCAGATCACTGCCTAAGAGATTTGATATGAAGGTAACTACCATAGAGGAAGCTAAAGACATAAGCAACATGAAGTTGGACGAACTTATTGGTTCTCTACAAACCTTTGAGTCAAGAATCTGTTAGCCTATTGAAAAGAAGAACAAAAGCATCGCTTTTGTCACCAACACAGGTGATAATTCAAAAGAAAGCAATGGTGGAAGTGATGAGAATTTATCCGACGCCATAGCCATGCTTGGAAAACAATTCAACATACTTATTAAAAAAGTTGATCAGAAGTCCAGACCCAATGTCAAGAACACTTCCTATGACATCAGTCAGACCTATGACTCAAGCAAAAGATTTAAAGCTGTGGAGAAGCCCAATCTAGGGAAAGGGGTGCAGTGTCATGGATGTGAAGGATTCGGACACATTAGAGCTGAATGTCCTACCTACCACAAGGAGCAAAAGAAAGGACTTTACTTGGTTTGACAAAGACTTAGATTCAGAAGAAGAAACTGCAAGACATGTCACAGTTTCAACAAGAATCTATGAATCTGATGATGATTCCAGTGATGATGAGCTAACTTTTGATGAACTAGCTGCCTCATACAAGAAGTTTTCTATGAAGAATACTGAAGTCTGCAAACAAGTGGAGAAGCAAGAGATAATCATAAGAAAGCTAGAAACTGAGAAAAATAAACATCTTGCAGCCATAGACTCCCTCAGTAGTGAAGTAAGCATGTTGAACCACAAACTTGGTCAAATGACCAAGTCATTCAAAATGCTGAACTATGGATCTGATACTCTAAAAGAAATTCTGGAATCTGGACAAAGAACATGAGACACGTCTAGACTGGGATTTGTGGCTAAAGAGGAACTCATCTCTGGATTCAAGAGAGCAAAGTCTGAGATCTGTGTGACCGACCAGATGTCAGCACCAATGTCACAACTTCAAGACAACAGAAGAAGGAGGCACTCAAAGAAGAAATTCCAAAAATGGAAGTGTCTGTGGGAGATTTGGTCACATAAAACTGTTCTGCTTCAGACTAGTTGGATATCCAGACCACACTCATCTAGCCAAACCTGAATTTAACACCTACAACAAAAAGCAACGATGGGCAGCTAAGAATGTTGCTCTGGTAGCACACACTTCTCTAAGGATGCCAGCAAAAGAAGATTGGTACCTTGATAGTGGTTGTTCAAATCATATGACCGGGAGGAAGAACTCTCTAGTAGATCTCAAATTGGAAGGAAACAACTATGTAATTCTGGGTGATGGAGAAATAAGAGAAGTCAAAGGTGTTGGGAAGACAGAAGGGGTGGGTATTCCTAATCTAAACAATGTTCTACTTGTACAGGGACTGGCTGCAAACCTTATAAGCATCAGTCAGCTGTGTGATGAAGGATTTAATGTCAGGTTCACCAAAGAAGAGTGCATCATCACTAATGAAGCAAATGAGGAAGTCATGAAGGGATTTAGGTCTAAGGATAAATGCTATCTATGGAAGCCTGACACACCTGTCCACCCCTCTGACTACTCCATGATCAAAGAAGAATTAAAAGTTTACCGCCACGACTCTGATGAATTTGATGAGTCTGATGAATCTGATGAAGAATCCTATGTTGGAGATCTCACCATAAGTGAACTTTCTACTGGTTTTACTGAGACTTGTTTAATGAATGAGAAACTGTGTGCAAAAGTAAGGGAGTACAGAAGTATCAATAGATTTCTGCTAGAAGAAAGAGTAAGCCTTGTGATGGACATTACAGATCGGGAAAGAAAACTGGAAAAGTCAAATGTGAGCAACGACCCTAAAAGACTATCTGAAAGCAATGTCACAGAGAATGTTACAACAACATTTAAAGACATTGTGAAAGAAAAGGGTATGTTGGGTATCAGCTACCAAAACATATTATAGAAATTAACCCACATGAGGGAATACTTTTTGGGCTTTGTAAAAATCCATGGTTTGAAATTTCCCTCACTCAATGTGCATATAAAGGTCCCTCGATCTCCTAGTATTCTAAAAACGCCAAACTTTCGTATTAGTTCTGCTAGCTACTCTCTGAGGTTGATCTACTCCAATTGTTCTCACAGGCGTGAAACAAGTTCTGACTCTCAAAGTTTCAGAATGTCTCAGCAATCGAGTGATGAATCTCCCGTTTCAGACTCGACAACACCTGAAGAGTCCTTTAACCCTAATAGGATTCTTAAGGTTGTCCCTTTAAGGACGATTAGCAGTGACAAAGTAAAGGCCACAAAGCCTAAAACGACTCATGCAAAACGGACCAAGGAGGGTATTCACAACAAGAGTTCCAAACCCTCTGCATCCGCTACCATGGAGGAACTTACTAAAGAAGGATCCAAATATGTCGATAGCGCAATTACCAGGATTGTTACTCGCATTCTGAAGGAGAATCATCAAGTGCCCGGAATATATATTCCTCTTCAAACCATAATGGCTGATCCCCTCAAAAACACCAGTAAGGCTGAGGCTTTTCACACCGTTGATAGTGACCTAGAAATCAACAAGGATAAAACCATAAATAGTTAGAAGTACTATAATCAACTAAAAAACGGCGGGTTTAAGGTGGGACGGGTTAAACGAATAGGCGCGGCAGAATTTGGCGGACGGCGGGTTTTGGCGGGGCGAGCTTTGGTGGGCGGCGGACCCAAAATCCCAACCTAACCTGGCATTTTTTTAGCGGGTGCGCGGGCCGGCCTGGCGGGCCACGACCCGTTTTGCCACCCCTACTTGCATCAGGAGAGCACAAGGGGTTCCACAGGCCGCTCGAAGTTGCTCCATTGGTCGTCCACTATTCGTAATAGCTCGTCCATATTGGACTTGGGCCTACTTGTCTCTCATTTACTTATTTTAAAACATAGAGAGTGGCATGTCCTTGTGTAGTAAAGGAATAAAAAGGTTAGTTAACGAGAGAAACCACGTTTCCCATGATTATAGGAGAAAACCACTCCCTTACATTCCACGCTTATAAGGAAAGAGAGAGACTAACTGCTCTTTAAGTCTAAAAGAGTCAAGTCCAAAGATTCTCTGTAAATATCTCAACCTTAAGATTTAGAAGAGATGAAATCATTTTCACCCAAAAATCTCATATATATATATATATATATATATGGGACGTATCAAATGAGAACTTTGGTTATTATAAGAATGAGAACTTTTGATTTTAAATCGTACGATTATTATTAAAAATTCTTAGTTCCCATAATAACCAAAGTTTTCATTTGATACGTCCCCTATATATATATATATATATATATATATATATATATATATATATATATATATATATATATATATATATATATATATATATATATATATATATATATATATATATATATATATATATATATATATATATATATATAAAGTTTGTCATCACTCTGCGTGAACTACTCTAAACACTATCAACAACCCTAAATATCATATGTAATTCTCCAAATACAAAACTAATCATCATATATATCTACCTAAAACATGAAAATAAAATCAAAATAAAAAATTTAAACTTGTTCAAAACAACATTAAATCAAGTCGATAGATATTTTGAGATGCATATATATTTATTTTATATTGCAAATTGCAAAGACAATAGATATTTAAATCAACTCAGCCAATGGCATTGAACCACATAACCCAGTTTCAACAACACTAAATCATTACATAGCACCAGATATTTTGACCGACACTACCATTTTTGTTTCCTCCCCCTCTATTTTTTGTTATCTCAAAATTTGACACCACTATCACTTACCAACAAGAAACCAAAGTCCAAAATTCTTTTCACCTCACTGCCCCACTCTGTTTTTCTCATTATCACTCTTCTATTCACTTTTCCTTATCAACTCTCTATAAATAGCGATGCACCTTCTACCATTCAGATTCCCCCCACCACTCTCTCCTTATCCTCCTCCCTTTTTCTTCACTCTTTTTCAAAGAGTGATAATATTAATATATACTATACTATAGTATTTAATTTACTATAGCAAATCATATATTCTATGGGTCTATTTTTAAATAACCAACATTATCTTCAACCTATCTTATGCTTCTTAATCTTCCTTGTTTTCAAAGGTAAAAAATTCTATAATTTTGAACAACATTAGAATCCTTAAAAACATACTCATATATTAAGGTAACTGACTCTGTTTTTTTTTTTAATGAAGGTGTTTTAGTTTCCGGTGCAACATTTACGTTTCTGAATAAATGCGATTACACAGCATGGCCAGGAATTTACGGAAAACCGGAACTCGGAACAACCGGTTTCCAGCTCACAAAAGGAACATCCAGAACCTTCCAAGCCCCAACCGGCTGGTCCGGTAGATTCTGGGCAAGAACCGGTTGTCAATTCGACGACTCCGGCCACGGAACATGCCTCACCGCCGACTGTGGCTCCGGCGAAATCTCCTGCAACGGCGCTACCGCTTCACCACCTGCCACTCTCGCCGAATTCACACTCGGAACCGGTTCACTAGACTTCTACGACGTGAGCCTCGTCGACGGTTACAATCTCCCGATGCTGGTAACCACGAGCGGCGGGACAGGGACGTGTGCCGTTACGGGATGTAGTACGGATATCAATAAGAAGTGTCCGTCGGAATTGAAGGTTGCGAACGGTGGCGCGTGTAATAGTGCTTGTGGCGCGTTTGGGAAAGCGGAGTATTGTTGTAACGGTGCGTTTAGTAACCCGGACACGTGTAAGCCTTCTGTTTATTCGGAAATGTTTAAATCTGCGTGTCCTAAATCTTATAGCTACGCTTATGATGATGCAACTAGCACTTTTACTTGTGCTGGTGCTGATTATACTATCACATTTTGTCCTTCTTCTACACCTAGGTAATTTAATTCAATTCAATTCAATTACATTAAATTAAATTATTTTAGTATATAGTATTTTATTAAATTTAAATTACTAACAATTTTTTGTTATTTTTGTGTATAGTCTAAAGTCAGCGACGGATTCGGGTTCTAATGATACGAAGGAAACGGGTAATTCGGCTTCGGGTGGCGGCTCGGAGCAATCGGAACTGGCTTCAGCTTCGTGGATGGCTTATATGGCTACGGCTTCTGAGGCTTCTACGAGAAGCGGAACTTCAATGGTTTCTTTGTTGTTGTTGGTGGTGGTTGGTTTCATTTTTAATGTTTTAGTGTTTCGTTGATTTTAGTTTGTATCTTTATCTTACTTTTTAAGAGAATATAAATAGAGATATACGGTTGGTAAAATTGTTAAATTAGTGTAGTGTTGAAACATTGTTTGTTAAATTGTGTATAGACTAGAGTAATAAGGAATTCAGTTATTTGTTGCATGGGTTGATTGTGGTTTGGTGTGATGATTAGTTTAATTATAATTTATTAGGCTTTGGAGTTGGAGGGTAAGGTGGAGGTGGGTTAGTGAATCACATTCTCTTGATTTTGAGTGTGAACAAGAAGTTGTGTACTGAATTGATGGGTAATTCAATTAGTGGGTTTTGAGGCCCATCACCTTTTTGTGAGGGGGGAGATAGAAAAATGAACGATTGTGATGCTCTCATTTCTTTTTTACGTTAAGGTTTTAAAAACTATGCCATTGTTAATTCATGGAGATCAAGACACTTATTCACAACTTAATGATTTGTATCACTAATTCATTATGGTGGCTTTTGTCGGAAACAATATCATTAAGGAATGATTATGAACATTGTCTCTTTAAAATATTCCCTCTTCCTACACTAAGTGATCCAACACACTATTTCACATGAATTTAGAAAAATGTATAAAAGTAAGAGAGAATATTACTTTTACTCCTTATTGTTTATTGAAAATGAAATTTTTGATTAATTAGAAGATAATTGAAAAAAGTGTATTTCAAATTGAAATTGATTATTCATTTTAGAACATCATTTTATTTTAAATGAATCACTGATTGTGGGACTGAGAGAATAGTAAAAAACACATTCTAATAATTTATCAGAAAAGTATTTTATGTACAATTTTTTAACAGTCATATCATGTTTAATCAAATATGAAAATATAGTTAATTCAGTTTAGTTAAATTAATCTAATTAAACATATTTTTATATTCATTTAACTAAACATATTTTTATAGTTCGATTAATCAAATGTCAAATGAGTGTAAAAGAAATATATATGACATGTAATTTAGTTAGCACTTTTACTCAATAGAAACATCTCTTCACTCAATTTAGTTTATATCTCTTTATTTGTGTTCGTCTTCTTTGTCTTTCATTATTTTGATAAGCAACTTATTTTAACAATTTGGTATCATGAGTCTTGATTCGATCAAGCTTTTATAAATGACAAATTGTTGAAAGTATTTTGGGTAAATATTTTCTAATATCGTATCCACAGAGACTGAGTTAATATTGCTGCCGTTCTATAGTCGAATTATAGTGAGTAGTGAAAAGTATTGGTTTTGAATGTTTAATCTCAAATTGTAAATAACAGAATAAGAATTAAATGGCTAAAAGCATAACGAACGAATAACAATGGTGATGAATATGTTGAGTTCTAGGGTTCATCAACCTATTCAAATGCAATAACCAATTAATCCACAAGTGAACATCATCTAAGTTATTATCTTCATTCATCCTCAAAACTGATATCATGTCTAATGATCAATTTAGAAACACCTCCACCGATATGATATTCGATCTCTCAGAATAACTATAAAGATAAAGGGAATTAACCACGATGATTTATGAAAACTTCTTCAAAATCTCATCTCTGAGTATTAATCAACAAGTCAATATAAGAACCTAGGGCAAAAGTATAAACCCTATCTCTCGATTGATAGTTTAATAATGATATAAAATAAAAACAAGGTTCTTTATTGATAATAAAAATCAAACAATTGTTCACAGGAGTTAATCAAAGTAATCGCATCTTCATAGGTTAGCTACTACCTTAAACTCAACACAATGGGGTTTAGCTCTCCATAGACATGAAGAACACACAAGACTTCATAGAGGGATTCATCTTCATCAAGGGAATGTCTTCAATTGATGTTGAATTCTCTATCGGATGTTATTTTCTGCTCTGGAATAGGATTGCTCTATGAATTTCGCTCACCAAAGATCTCTCCCTTATGAGGATTAGGGCTTCTATTTATAACATTATTTCTTTTTACGAAGAGTCCGCGACGCGGCACGGATTGGCGAGGCGCGAAACGAAGTCAGAAGTTTTGGCGCGTCTCGCCCATTATTGCTGCAGCTCGGCCTTTGCTTCATCCCACTTCTTTGTGATTTCTCTTCTCCAGAGTCTTTACGCCTTCGCGCTTCCTCGTCCCTACTTTTCAACCTTAATACCTGCACAAATAACACCCAAAGTGATACAATTTTCTCTACAATTAGCATCGAACCTTTAGAGCTCAATTCTAACCATAAAATCCTTAGAAATCATAAGATATGTTTAACTTTAGATCAAAAGGTAGTTAATTTAACACATGAAAATACTACTAATTCACTCCTAACACAAATGGAAGGAAAACTTTAAATCAATTCCCAACAAATTTATAAGTGTTCAAATGAGAACACTATGAAAGATGGTACATGCAAATGAGGGTCATATTCATATTTCAAGATATTCTTGAGATCGTAAATGATAGCTTGTTTGCTTTAGAAGTCTATGTGTGGATTCAAACATCTTTGAGAAAATTATCGAGCAAGAAACGACTAAGGGTGCAGGAGATACACTCAAGATGTTTTATGGTGGTGATGTAAAATTGAAGAAGGTAAAGTTGAAGTCTTCGAGGAAGCAATATGTTAATATGCAAATGAATGATCAAAGTGGTTGTTAATTTATTTAGAAGATTGGTATTGTTGACCAATCAAACAAAGTCATGTGGTGAGAAGATCACTAGATTTAAGAATTTTGAGAAGATTTTGAGAGACTTAGCTGCCAAGTTTGATAACATAGTCGTGACTATTGAAGAATCTAAGAACATGAATGAGATGAAGCTTGAAAAATTGAAAATATCATTGGAGGCTCATGAGATGAGGTTGAAGCAAAGAAATTCTAATAAAGTAACAAAATAATCCCTGCAAGCTGATTCCTTAAAAAGATGGAAAAAATACCATAAAGATCAACAAAAGGAAAGGAAAATGGAAAAAGAAGTGGAGTGATGAAGGTGCTGGTAAGAACCAAGGAGAGGCAACTAAGAATTCTGTCTCTCACAACAAGAAATTCAAGAAGAAGGTTATGCTAATTAAATAAGAAACACAATTTGCACGTGCATAAAATATTATTGAAGTTATGTTGTAGCAATCACATGACATGGAACAAAGACTGGTTTATCAAACTTGACAAATCAGTAAAAAGAGCCATTAGATTTGATGATAATAACAAAGTTCCATATGAGGACTTGAGGAACACTTTTTGGAAAGGGAAAGATGGACAAGAAGCAATAATCATTGATGTGCTATATGTTCCTTCTATGACAAGTAACTTAATATGCTTGGGTTAGTTTCTTGACAAGAACTACACCATGAAGCAAGAGAACTAGGAACTAAAAGTGTTTTATGGAAATTCTAAACTAACTTTGTGAAATTCTAATCTTCAGAGGGACAAATGTCAAATACAATATCTGGATCAATATAACAATATACTTACGCATCAGTCAAAATAATAGCAAGAATAATAAAGTAGTAAAGAACACAGGAATTTGTATCCCAGTTCGGTGTAACGTCACCTACGTTTGGGGGGAATTCAACTCAAGAAAGGAAATCCACTCTTAATGTAAAAGTAAAATTAGTCTTAGATGAACAAACTTTGTTCAATTCCTTTCTTCCTAATACTACCCATGAATTTCTATTAAAGACTCCCTATAAAACGACTCCACCCCCAATAGTCAAAAGGATAAATGGGCTTACTCTAAACTCTCCCAGTTCAAGGCCACTTTCCTAATACTACCCGTGAAGATTCACTTTGACTAAATCTGAATCTCTTGATTATTCTTGTTGTATTTTATTCATACCATATCCTCCAAAAACACACATGATCAATCAAATCTTTATTAGGAAGATTGAGATCCTTGATTGATACAAATTAAGCATTCCAAATTCAAACTCAACCTAGCACACTTATATGTCTGATATAATAGAAAAGGAAACAAATCTTAAAAAGACAATATATACTTCAATTTATCTTGCTCACCAAGTAACATTTTGAGACAAATGTCTCACAGATTGTTGGAACATTTGGCATGATATTTGTCCATATAACAAAATTATGAATCTTTGAACAAATCAAATAAAATATTTCCTTGATATAAATCATAGTTCTAACCTCTTCAAGTAAAGGGTTAAGAATTCAAGCTCTTCCAAAAACTAAACCACACTTTCAATATTCTTTAATAGAGATTGGAGATATTCTTATTAAGTGCAAATCCAAATCTTGTAATCAAAACAAATCCAGTAAGATCTCGTCATGGAGTATTTTTTTAATTAAATCTTCATTTAATAACTTTGCATATCATATCAAAACAATATCGGATATGATAAATATAAACCAAATCTTCATTCAAAGCTTATTCAAATAAAACTTTTCTTCCATGTAAATCCAATCAAATCAAATTTTCTTAAACCAAATCCAAATCTTTTTAATTAAATCCTATCCTATTAAATCTTCTTTAACATTTATGAACTATGATTTAATAAAATCTTTTTCCAAACTAATTTGAATTAACAAACTTATTGGAAATAAACAAAATTACGTTCAAATTTACTCACGAAATCATGCTTACAGACTAAGGTAAGATGTTGCACACATGCTGGAACATCTTGTCCCACATGATGTCTCTTTGCAATTTACGTCTTGTATTTCCCATGTTGTTTTACCTAAAGCAGCCAATCAAAATAACAAACACTTTGAAAGCACCACAGTCAAACAACAATACTTTCAAAGTTATGATCAACATGCTTAACCATCAATGTCTTGAACTAATAACTGTTGATGATCACAATTGGAATATGACCTCCAAGATATGGTCATTTTAATTTTAAGAGACCGCGCCTGATGCAGATTAAGAAAATGTTGTATGGTCTTCCTCAAATTAAAATACCAAAGAAACTATGTGAAGAGTGTTGTGTATCGTAGAAAGAGAGGAAGTTATTCAAGCATGAATTATCTATGAAGTCAAAACAAAAATTGGGGATGGTTCATTCAGATGTTTGTGGACCATTCGAAGTAAAATTAATAAGAGGTAAGTGCTATTTTCTAACCCTCTTAGATTAATTGACAAGGTATATGTGGATTTACTTAATGGAGAAGAAAAGTTAAGTATTCACCCAGTTCAAGAACTTCAAATTGTTGGTTGAAAAATAGGTTGATGTAGCATCAAGAAATTGAAAACTGATGGAGTAAGTGAATATAATTCAACTAAGTTTGCACAATTATGTGTGAAAGGAGGTATTGATCATAAATTTATAGCTTCTTATACACCTCAAACACAATGGTATTGCTGAAAGAAATAACAAGAGTATATTGAACATCGCAAGAAGCATGCTTAAGGCTAGGAAAATGCCAAATTATTTATATGGAGAAACAACCTCAATTATTGTGCATATAATGAGAAAATTTCCAATAAATAAAATGATGATTGAGAAACCATATGAATCATGGACATGTGTAAATCCAAGTGATGGCCATTTTAGAATCTTTGGATCATTTTGCTTCAGACATGTACCGGAACAATTAAGAAAAAAATGAATGATAGAAGTCGAGCCATGATTCTCACAGGCTATCAATCAACACGTGCATACAAATTATTCCCACATAATGAGAATATGATGGTAATAAGCAAGAATGTGCAGTTTGATGAGAAAAAAAAAGGAAGGAACGGACTGAAAGTTTCAAATTATCCAATGCATAATGGTGAAAACTCAAGCAATATTAGAATTGTATTTCCAGAAGATCAAGTAGAGAAATTTGCACATGAACAAGAGGTAAGTGTGTCAACTAGAGCAAGAACACGACAAATTAGTGTGAGAATTGGATCAAACTCTAGTGGGTCAAAGAGTAGCTTCCTGTTTCAACAGAGATTGTGCCGGAGATCTACATACTGTAGTCGAAGTGGGTTCTAGTATGTGGGTGTAGAAATGCTAGGGTTGTTAGTATTTCGAATAAGGCTTGTTTTTTTATGTCCAATTGTTTAAGTTAGCTTGTACCCTAAGTTGGCTTGTGATGGGTATTTGTGAAAAATCTCGTTAGTTTAGTATGTTAGGTTTATTATAAATAGCATACTAGAATCTCATCATTGCATATTGCAAATCCTAATTTAGGGTGAGAGGGTTATTTGTTATTCTTGTAACACTTGTAATCTTGAATAAAGAGAAAGTAAAGAATATCAATTATAACCAATCCTTGTTGTTCTTCTTGCTTTCCTATTGTGTTTCATATTATACTCTGTTTTTGGCATTGTTTTCACAACAAATTGGTGCGGTGAGCATGAAGAAGATGCCTTCAACAAAGTTTGAGATTGAAAAGTTCACCGGAGTGAACGATTTTGGTCTATGGCGCTTGAAGATGAAAGCCCTACTAGTTCAACGGGGTTTTTTGGAAGCCTTGAAGGGAGTGACGACTATGGACAATGCATTAATAGAAAGAGAAAATACGACCATGATAGAGAAAGCCCATAATGCAATTCTGTTAAGCCTTGGTGATAACGTTCTGCGACAGGTATCAGAGGAGACGACGACATCAAGGTTATGGATAAAACTTGAAAGTTTGTACATGACCAAATCGCTGGTAAATAAACTTTACCTCAAGCAAGCTTTATATTCATTCAAGATGATTGAAGAAAAAATGTTGGTTGAGTAGTTGGATATGTTCAACAAGCTGATTCTTGATCTTGAAAATATTGATGTGAAGATCGATGATGAAGATTGCAACCATTGTTCAAGATGATTTCGAATCATTTGATGTCCTTATGGTTTCAAGCAGTGACTCAAGTAAGTAGTGGATTATGGATCCAGGTTTCACTTGGCACATGAATCCAAACAAAGATATGCTCGAGGAATTATGTGATCAAGATGGTGGATATGTATTGCTGGGAAATAACAAAGCTTGCAAGATTGCAGGTGTTGGATCTGTGAGATTTAAGCTCAATGATGAGTCAAAATGGTTGTTGAATGAAGTCAGGTATGTTCCTGGTTTGAAGAGAAATTTGATTTATCTTGGTGAATTCGATAAGAAAGGATATGTTTTCTAAGGAGAGAAAAGTATCCTAAGAGTCATGAAGGGGTCGGAGGAAGTCATGAAGGGGTCGGAGGAAGTCTTGAGAGGCGTGAAGAAACAAGGCTTGTATACCCTTGAGGCTGAAGTTGTAAGTGGTTAGACAAATATTGCATCCACGAAACCTTTGTTGAAGACAAAAAATTGGCACATGAGATTGGGCCATGTCAGTGAAAGGGGTCTGGTCGAATTGGGAAAACAAAATCTACTTGGTGGAGAAAAAGTCGAAAAACTGAAGTTTTGTGAACCATGTGTACTTTGAAAATCTTACAGAATGAAGTTTAACAAAGGCAAACAAATAACACATGGACCCCTTGACTACATCCATGCTGATCTTTAGGGGCCTACAAGGTGTCCATCATATTCAGGAGCGAGGTATTTTCAATCCATATTAGATGATTATTCCAGAAAATTATGGGTATGCATCCAGAAGACTAAGGATGAAACTTTTGAGAATTTCAAAAGTTGGAAGACTCTGGTCGAAAATCAAACTGATAGAAAGGTCAAGAGTTTGAGAACCGATAATGGCCTTGAATTTTACAATGAAGCGTTCGACAGTTTTTGGGCTGCCTCTGGTATTGCAAGGCACATAACTACTGCAGGTACTCCATAGCAAAATGGTTTGGCTGAAAGGTTTAATCAAACTATTTTGGAGAGATTCAGATGCATGTTGACTAATGCTGGGTTAAAGAAGGTGTTTTAGGCTGAGGCTGTTTTGACAGAAACATATTTGATAAACAGATGTCTTTCGACTGCGTTAGATATGAAAACACTTGAAGAAGTTTGGTCGGAATATCCACCAGATCTCGACAAACTGGAATTATTTGGCTATGTGGTCTATGCTCACATTAGGCAAGACAAGGTCGAATTAAGAGCTGTGAAATGCATGTTCATGGGATACTTGGAAGGAGTAAAAGCTTATAGGCTATGGTGCCTAGAGCAAGGTCACAGGAAGAGTATCATTAATAGAGATGTAGTTTTCAATGAAGCTAAAATGAATTTTAAGAAAATTGATGATGTTGGTCGAAGTGTAGAAATATCTGATGAAGACCTGGAACAAGTAGAGATCCTTGTTGAAGTGGAGCATGTTGATGCTGAATTGCATATCCTAGATGAAGTCGAAGAAGAAGCAGAAGATGCTGAGGAAGTTGAGGAAATTGTCGATGACTACCTATTATCAAGAGATAGGTCGAGAAGAGTCAGCAAGCCATCTCAGAGACTTGGGTATGCAGATCTTATAGCTTATGCCTTAATCTCTATAAGTGAGGTTCTAAACGAAGAACCTAGAGACTATAAGGAAGTTATGAGGAGTCGAAATAAGACAGAATGGATGAAGGTCATGAATGATGAGATGAAATCTCTTCATGATAATCACACATGGGAGCTAATCAAGAAACCTGCTAGAGAAAGGTTAGTCAGTTGTAAATTGATCTTCAAAGTTAAGGAAGGAATCAAAGGAGTGGCGTCAAAGAGATACAAGCCAAGGTTGGTCGCAAGGGGTTTCACTCAGAAAGAAGATGTCGACTTTAATGATGTGTTCTATCTTGTTGTGAAGAATAGGTCCATTCGAATGTTGCTTGTCATGGTGGCATAGTTTAATCTTGAACTGGAACAGATAGATATGAATACTGCATTCTTTTATGGTGATCTAGATGAAACAATCTTGATGAGACAACCTGAAGGGTATGTCAAAAAGAGGAAGGAAGATTATGTGTGCAAGCTAAAGAGATATTTATATGGACTGAAACAATCTCCTCAACAGTGGAATAGGAGATTCGACAAGTTCACGGCATGCATAAGTTTCGTTAGAAGCCAGTTCGACCACTGTGTTTACTACCGATTTCGACCTAGTAATTCATTTGTTATTTTGTTGCTTTATGTGGATGATATACTCATAGCAAGTAACAATGTCGAAGATGTAATGAGGGTGAAGGTTGAACTCAATAAGGAGTTTGATATGAAAGATCTAGGAGCAACATCCAGGATTCTTGGGATTGACATTCGAAGAGATAGAAAGCAATCGAAGTTATGCTTATCTCAAGGGGCATACCTACGGAAGATTCTTGACAAATTTGGTATGTCAAATTCAAATCCTGTTGTGACTCCGACAAACCCTCAATTCAAGCTGAGTATTGATCAGTGTCCCAGTACTGATGTCAAAATAGCCTATATGAATAGCATCCCATATGCTAATATAGTTGGTTCTTTAATGTATGTTATGGTATGTACTAGACCCGACATAGTATATGCAGTAAGTCTTGTAAGCAGGTACATGGTGAATCCTGGAAAGGCTCACTGGCAAGCATTAAAGTGGATTCTAAGGTACATAAATGGATCTTTAAATAGAGTTCTAATTTATGACGGAGCCTTGGGCGAAGATAGTAAAGCAGTCATCGAAGGATATGTCGACTCTGATTATGCAGGTTGTATGGATTCCAGAAAATCTATTTCTGGATATGTTTTCACTATGTTTGGAACAACAATTTATTTGTTGCTTTATCAACCACTGAGGTGGAGTATATTTCCCTAACCGAAGCTATGAAAGAAGCATTGTAGCTTGAAGGTTTTGCGAATGAGCTGAAACTTTAAGGTTGAAGTATCATTGTTAAATGTGATAGTCAAAGTGCAATACACATGTCAGAGAATCCAGCATATCATGAGCGAACCAAGCACATCGATGTGATGTTGCATTTCATCATAGGAGTAATCGAGCGTTGAGAAGTTCAAGTGCTGAAGGTTTCGACAGATCAAAATGCTGCTGATATGATCACGAAGACATTGCCTAGTTGCAAGTTTTTCCTCTGTATACAGTTCATAAAACTACATGAAGAAAGCTAGTTCGTTCTTTGATGTTATGAGTTTGTTCCAAGGCAGATATTTATGTGTATTGGATCGAACTCTTGTGGGTCGAAAAGTAGCTTCATGTTTCGACAAAGAATGTGTCAAAGACCTACATACTATAGTCGAAGTGTGTTATAATATGTGGGTATTGAAATGTTATGTTGTTAGTATTTCGAATTGGGTCTGTTTGTTATGTCCAATTATTTAAGTTAGCTTGTACTCTAAGTTGGCCTGTAATGGATATTTGTGAAAAAGCCCATTAGTTTAGTATGTTAGATTTATTATAAATAGCATACTAGTCTCTCATCGTTGCATACTGCAAATCCTAATTTAGTGTGAGAGAGTTATTTGTTATTCTTGTAACACTTGTAATCTTGAATAAAGAGAAATTAAAGAATAACAGTTATAATCAATCCTTGTTGCTCTTCTTCTTTTCCTATTATGTTCCTTATTATACTCTATTTTGGCATAGTTTTTACAACAATTAGGTTAATTAACTGAGAGATTACATGATCAATCAGTAGATAAAGATGGTGACTTGATAGAAGAAGCCATGATGGCTAAATCGGAACCAATTAATCTCAATCAAGCTTGGAAAGATAAGAACATGAAAGAATCAATGAATGATGAACTCGAGGAAATTGATAAGAATCACACATGGGAGTTGGTCGATCACTCAAGCAATAAAGTCATAGATGTGAAGTGGGTCTACAAGTTGAAGCTTTGATCAAATGACGAGATAGCCAATTATAAAAGCAATACTAGTTGCAAAAGGATTCCTTCAAAGACTTGAAATTTATTGCAATGAATTATATTAACCATTTGTTAGGCTTGAAACCATAAGAATAGTGGTTACAATTGCATAAGACAAAGGGCGAAATATGCATCAAATGGATGTAAAGTCTCTCTTTCTTAATGGACCACTATAGAAGAAGGTTTATGTCAAGAAATCACTAGGCTTTAAGATCAAAAGGCAAGAAGAGAAGGTGTACAAACTATAAAAGGCTATATATGTATTGAAACGGGCACCTAAAGCATGGAATAAAATAATAAATTTTTCATCAAGTTAGGATTCAACAACTGCATATCAGAGCATGGAGTATATGTAAACGATTCAAATGAGCATGATCAGATCATGGTATACCTATTGTAGATGATCTATTTGTCACATGATCAAATGAATGTGAACTAACATGATTCAAGGCTAGCTTGAAGAATGAGTTTGAGATGTTTGACCTATGAAACTTGGCTTACTTCCTAATATTTGTGAATACAAAAAGTGGAGCTTTCTTGCATCAAAAGAAATCCGCATAAGACATTTCGAATAAATTAAAAATGAGCAATTGCGATCATTTAACCACTCTTATGGAAACATGCATAAAATTGAAGAATGATACAAATGGCGAGCTTGTAAATACAATATTATACAAGAAAATCATTCACTTACGGAGGTACTTATGTAACACAAGACCTGGAATTTTGTCAGTGTTTGTTTGGTAAGTAGGTTCATGGAAAAGCCTAGATTAGATCACATAGTAGCATCCAAAAGAATTCTAAGGTAAGTTAGAAGAATTTCAGATCTTGGTGTATTCATGATAAACCAGAATAGTACTAACAAGAAGGGAATGGCATAATGCTACTCTGATTCAAATTGGAGGGGATACCAATATGGCAGAAAGAGTACCACGTGATACTTATTCATGATTGGAACAACTCCAATCTCATAAAGCTCGAAAAGCAAGGGATAATGGCCATATCATTCTATGAAGTAAAGTTTGTAGCCGCCTCATGCAACATGTCAAGAGATATGGATGGAAATGCTATAGGAAGAGTTGAAGATCATTTAGTTGTGCAACAAATTAAACTGTTGACTGATAACAAATCAACTATTTATTTAACTAATCATCCAATGAGCCATGGTAAGGGTAAAAATATTGAGAAAAAATATCATTTTCCGAGGCCAAGTAAGCAAGAATAGTTAGAGATTGAGTACTGCAAGAGAGAGCTGCAACTTGCAGACATCTTAACTCAATTTAATTCAGTTAACACTTTTATTCAATAGAATTCTCTCTTCACTCAATTTAATTTATATCTCTTTATTTTTGTTCGTCTTCTTTTCCTTTTCATTCATTATCATAAGAAACAAGCTAAGCAAGCTATCCCAATAGTGAGGAGTTAAAAATGGATTAGTGGGTTTTGTGAAGTATCATAGGACATTCATATCACTAACCTGTTTTTTTCCCTTCATGTTATGTAGCTATTAGTGAGCAAAACCATCACAATTTTAATTACCTTTGGGCGATTTAGGACCGCTATCAACTTTTTATACCGCTACACTTTGATAGATATAATCACAATCCAATACCAAATTTGCCCTTTTGGCTTAATTTCTTTTTTTTTGTTAATATAAGGCCTTGGCTTAATTTCTTTTTTTTGTTAATATAAGGCCTTGGCTTAATTTAAATTGAGAATATTTAATAATTTAATTCATAATTTAGTTATTCTGAATCAAAAAAATGTAATTTATTAAAATGAAGCCTTGTTACCAATTAATGAATATTAAAAGGTTAGACAATAGTGGAAGATATTTTTAGCAGATATTTATGCAGAATCGACATGTGGACTGGGATTAAGATAGCAACTTTGGGACGAACGTAGTGTTCTATTGTCCATAAAAAGAAATGATATCACGATTTAATTGTGTAAAGATTAAGATAATTATATACCATTGATGATTAAAATTTAAAAGCATTAAAGATTATACAACTAATATGGATTATTAAACAAGTAGTATATTTCAAACCCTTTTGCGATATGTCATGAGAAAGGATAGGGTGCAATCTTTTCGATATAGCAATCAAAAGAAAGATGACGAAAAGAAAAAAGTGAAAGAGAAAAAATAGTAATTTGAAAGTGCATGATTGTAGGATGAGTGAAGATAAATAAATGTAGATTTCTCATATTCACATCATTCACTGTGACGTTGGACTTGGTTGGTCTCTTGCCGGGGACGAAATATGAGCTTTAAATCCAGCTTTTTAGAAATATTATTTTTAATTATGTCTTATTCATACTAATATGTATCTTAAGATTTTAATTGATAAATTATGGTTTTTTTTAATAAAATATTAACAAAATATCCGTGAGTCTGCACAGTAAATTTATTTAATACATTTTATTTAGGTATAACATATTATATACATATTATATTATGAAATGAATTATTTATTTATAAAATAAATAATCATAACATAAATTTAATTATATTAAATAATTATATAAAAAAAAGAAAAAAAGAGTTTGTGAGATGGAGAAAAAAAATAAAAACGTGAACATCTAATAATAAAAATTTGTGTCTCAAAAGATAATTGTTAATTAAAATAAAATAGATATTTTGCTGATAGTGGTCTTATTAGTTGAGATTTTCGACAGAGTCAAAAAATCCAGTTAAAGTCAATTGACACGTGAAGAGCCATCTTCAGGAGAATAGTCATAATCGATAAAGAAAGACGTGAAATATGGAGTCGACACCTTGCCTAAGAAAATATGTGGACTTAGAATATTTTTGAAATAAAAAATTACTAATCGATAGAGTACAGATCCATATAGGCAGATACTCAGATTGGGGCGGTTACCACTAGCGAATGTGGTGTGATAATCATCGATCGTTGCTGTATCCAGAAGCATAAAACGTGTAGAAGCAGTTGAGTCAAGTTAGAGGATACATGGTGCACTAAGAGAGAAAGGGCGCCATAAATCAGTTATCAACTTGTATTATAAATAAAAGCTTCGTAATTAGATTTAAGTGTGTTCAAACTAACTTATAAACTTACGCATACTCAAAGTACCCAACAAAAAGATAAATGAGTTTAAAAAGTGCAATGTATGTTTGAATCACCAACTTTCAATTAATGTCAAGTATTTCATTTATATTTTCTTCAATCTCTTTTGCATTTTTCAGTCAATACCTTTACATTTTCTACTCAACCTTTATTGTTATTTTTTTCAAAACTAACGACACCGTTTCGACCACTATCGAAATCATCCAAACACCCATTATTCTTATTACATTTGAAAAATCAAGAACATATCTCTAAAGTAATCCCTATAAGTCGATAATCCATCAACTCACATCCTTTAAACCCATACTAGCATTCAACTAGAGAAAGAAAGCGGAAGCGTACCTGAATTTTCCATTGAAATCGCTGAAGATTCGCGGGTATGTGATCTTCCGATTTACAGAGCTCCTTAGAGTTTCTTAAAACTCTTTTGATGGGAATGAAGAGAGAATCCTAATAAATCATGTTTTTTCAATTACTCTACAAATGAAGATCATAAGTCATATAGATAATTCTAGGGCTATTACTCAATTTTCAATATTTTAATTTGACCCCTCATCAAATTAAATGTTAATTTATGATATTTATACAATAACCTTATCTTTCATGACATTTATATTTTTAACATTGACTTTATATTAATTAGACCCCTTTAAATCTTAATTAATTAAACAATGATCCTAACACCTTAAATATTAAATTTGTGACACAAAATTCTAACATTTTATCTAATATAATGAATAGTTTGTGACTTCTACATGTGTAAGTGAATATATAATCCTAATTCGGTGACAAAACACGAAAAAAATCCAAATAACCAGGTTTAAAAAAAAAATTACACCAAAAACCAGGTTTTCGAGAAAATTACCTGTATGACCAGGTTTGTGAGGTGGTCTCCACGTAGGAGCCACCTCCGGTGGCGCCAACTAACAAATCCCTACAACATATGCGCCACCTGGGGTGGCGCCAACTTACAATTTCAACTTTCAAGCCACCTGGGGTGGCGCATGCTTGTTGGTGTTTTTTTTTGTTTTTTTTTCTTGTTTTAACATGGACTTTTATTTTGTTTTTGATTTTTTTAAAATTGTTTTAACATAATTAAAAAACGATTAAATAAATAATTAGACAGGTAGTGTTTAATGATATAAATAGGGAAGAAACATTACAAATACGAGAAATACAGAAAAAACATTACAAATACAGGAAGTACGGGACAAACATTACAAATACGAAAAAAAAGAGAATATTTTTAAAACATGGATATTATGTTATTCATGACCCCTCGGACCATGAACCCTCTGACCACCAGTTCCGCAATCTGGAATTGTTCGAATCCGGTTGGAAGGTTCTCTCGACGACCCACTTCTCCACGACCCCCCTATTCCTTGGTTGTTCTTGTTGTGTCTGGGTAGGTGGGCCTCGGATTAGCCCCTCCATGCGCTCGTTGGACATGTAGTCTTGTATCCTGCTGTCAAATAGTCGGGTCCCCATGCCCTCAAAGATTGGTCTTGGCGGTGGAGTTGCGTCATATGGTTGGTAAAACCCAGCGCTTGATTGGACTTGGAAAAAAGGCATTGTTTGTTGGGGTGTGGTGTAGCCATATTGTTGGTGTTGTGATTGTTGGGGTGTGGAGTAGCCATATTGTTGGTATTGTGACGATTGAGTGATCATTTGCTCGTTTGGGTCGTATTCGTCATCTAGACCCATGTCGAGGCTGAGTTGCCTATTGGAGTTGGAGGGGCCGGCGTCGTCGTGTTGTTGGGTGAAGCTCCATGATTGTTGTTGGATGGGTTGCCTAGTGGAGGTGGAGGGGCCGACGTCGTTGTGTTGTTGGGTGAAGCCCCATGATTGTTGTTGGATGGGTAGCCTAGTGGAGGGGTCGGTGTCATGGAGTTGTTGGGTGCAGCCCCATGATTGTTGTTGGATGGGTTGACTTTGGTAGGGCGTTGGTGTTGTTTGATATTCTTCATGGTAAGGTTGTTCGGAGGTTTGGCATTGTTGGCGTTGTTGGCGTTGTTGACGTTGTTGGGGTGGTTGTTGGTTGTATTGTTGTTGGCGGGGGTTGTGTAGGTAGTAGGGGTCGGACACATACATATCGGGGGTTGTGACTGTTCTATACCAATTCACGTAGTCTGCGGTTGGATACATGGGGAGTTGGGCAACAGGGAATTATAGTAGACGGTGGCGACGCTGCTTCCACATCTCACAAAGTTCAGGTGCGAATGACTGATAATCTGCGTGATCCCATTGGTGATTAACTCTTCTAAGATGCCAACGACCCATATCAGTGGGGGGATCCGGGATTGGTTGATGCATGCCAAACTGGAGTCTCACACGATCAGATTGGTGCATCTCCACGATGTTGAACCTTATTATAGGTGTCACTGCAGTCCAAACTTCTTGGTCACTCTCGTTGGGCTCTTGGTCTAGCATCAAGTATGGTCTCCAATTAAACTGCATAGGAGAAAAGAATAATATATTATTAAAAAAGATGATGGATTGTAATACATCTATATGATCATATAAAAGTTTAGTGGTAATACATCTTCAGCTCGGAGGTGATCCAATAGTTGCCGATAAAAAATAGCACTCCCCCTCGGATTCTTACTGTAATTCAATTTAGGACCACAGAACCTAAAAAAAAGAGCAAACATGTTATTTCAGATTTTTATGTAAAAGAGAGTTAGCATTCAAGGGATAGCGTTGAAAAAGACGTACCTTGTTGCATAAGGGAACGTGTAGTTGTTCCTGCCTGCAGGGGATAGCGTAGGCAGTCTCCACCAACCCCATACTTGTAGGAGGAACACACATCCATAGAAGGTGCACTTGTCGGCAACCGCGTTCTTACGAAGCGATTGGTATAACATCGCCAAAACGGCAGACCCCCAACTATATTTCCTAATCTTGCTAATACTATCAAATTTACTTAAATAAAAGAAGTTGACAGTGTTACCTGTCGACTCTGGGAATAAAAGGTTACCAAACATTAGCATGATATAGACCTTAGTCATTAACCAAACATAGTCCTCGGTAGAGTTGTCGCTCAATATGAGTTCATCATAATAAGATTTAAGGGAGGCCAGACTGATACCCTGGTCTCTTGAACCTTGAGTAGGCACAACTAGATCTCTTCCCAACACTCTCTCACATAGTGAATTAGCATGTTGAACAGATCCATTAACAGCCTTTCCATCAATGGGCAGACCAAGCAACATATAAACATCCTCTAGAGTAATCGTACACTCACCTATTGGAAGATGAAACGTGTGGGTTTCAGGCCTCCATCGCTCTTGTAACGCAAGGATAAATTTTCTGTCGATGTTGTTTTTGTGCATTTTTATGACATGTCCGAAGCCACATGCTTGTAGATTCGGAATAATCCTCTCGTCAGGTTCAACATAGGCGTGAGAACGTGTACGGAATCGGTCAACATCCTAAAAACCACGAATAAATAGATTAAACTGGATATCATATAAGTATAGATGTTTAGAAATAAATAAGTATGAACTTACATATGTTGCCAAGTTCGCTTTAGTTCCTCTGTGGGTTTCACCCATGGTAAGAAGTTGAGCCATTTTCAAGAACTCTGAAACTTTTCTGCCGATTTGAAAATGATAAGTGTTTGTGAAGATAACAGATGAAATGTTGATGAAAAGAGAGTATTCTATGAGAGTATTTATAGAGGGGATGGTTGTTGCTGATGTTTAGTGCATGACAGCCAAGTGGCGAGCATGCATGTGATACAGATCTCAAAGTAATAAAGATGGGTTCACATGCATTCTGTGTTCTGGGAAGAATAGACTAGGCGTGCATGGATTATGTGTTCTGTACAGAATAGACTAGACGTGCTTGCATCCCGTGTTCTGTGCCGAATTGACTAGGCATGCATGCATACAGTGTTTTGTTGCAGGTAGATCACATGCACGCATAAGAGTGGGCCAAATTAGGGTTTTGCGTGTGGGGACCAACTAATAAAATTAGGGCAAAAAAAATAGTTGTACATATGCGCCACCTAGGGTGGCGCCTTCCTGCTAATTTTTTCACTAATGCGCCACCTGGGGTGGCGCCAACATGGACTTTTATTTTTTTTATATTTTTTTTTTAATTTTAGGGTTTAGGATTTAGGGTTTCTTGTTGCTGTTTCACCGCAAATAATTAGTGCACAGTATGCGTAACTCAATTGTGCACGTATGTGATGATACATGCATTCATTTTCCATCAACTTTATTCGCATGTGATTGTACAGTATGCACAACTCAGTGTGGCTGTGTCTGGTCAAGTCGACTGTGCAGCAGTGTCATGCATACCTCAAATCAACTCAGTAAGTCTGTGACGATACAGGCATTCATTTTCCATCAATTTTATTCGCATGTGATTGTACAGTATGCACAACTCAGTATGGATGTGTCTGGTCAAGTCGACTGTGCAGCAGTGTCATGCATACCTCAAATCAACTCAGTGCGTCTGTGACGATACAGGCATTCATTTTCCATCAACTTTATTTGCATGTGATTGTACAATATGCACAACTCAGTATTCGCATTCATAAACCCTAATTGACTTCACCCAATGTTCGTCTACATAAAGGAAGCCTCTAATGTGAAAAATAACACAACTCATTACACATCTCATTACACATATGACTACACACTCAACAATGGCCCCTCCACAATACATTATCAAAGCTCATGTTTTTGGCGAGACATATGACAACGAAGAAGTTGGTTTTCTGTTTAGAAACACTAAGGTTACACGATTTTGTTTAAGCAGAAAAGAAAATTTCAGTTACTTCAAAGAGAGATTAGAGACGAAGCTTGCACTGGGTGGTGTATTCCAAAATTTTTACCAATATCGATTTCTTCGTGGGGACAACCCGGTCATGTTTATCCAAGTTGAGATCAAAGATGATGAAGACGTGCAGAATATGTTCGCCAATCATGAGTATTCTGGTTACGACTATATAGAACTGTATGTTACTCTACCAGAATTTCAACCCACACAATTGGTTGAGTCACAAGTCATTGATGCACTTGAAGACGAGCAAGCAAAGGTCGACGTTGTAGATGAAGAAGAAGAAGCACCGGAAATAGAAGTTGATAACTTGGTCAACGAGGAAAGTGAAGACGAACCAGACGTTGTTGTGCCACCAGATCAAGTGGAAATGCCTCCAGCGCACATGAGGAACTTGAACTTTGATGGGGATGAACCATCGACAGATATTTTCTATGATCCTTACACTCAAAACAGATGCACGGCTAAAAGAAGGAGACAAATTTCGTTCAAATGAGGCATGTATCATGTCCATAAAAAGATTTCATATGGCAAACAATGTTGATTTTAAAGTTGAACGCGCCAACGTTTAGAGGTACAAAATTCAGTGTAGAAACACTGATTGTGGATTCAGGTTGCATGCATCATACAGGAAGAGAAGTGATTCACGGGTGATAGGATATATTTCCCAAGATCACACGTGTGTTAACACAAATGTTTCACAAGATCACCGTAAGCTAAGTTATGACATTATATGTCAAGAAATCTTGCCTCTAGTTGACAAAGATCCATCGTTAAAGGTGAAAACGATAATCTCTCATATCGTTGCAACTTACAATTACACTCCGTCTTATAGAAAGGCGTGGCTGGCGAAGACCAAAGCGATCGAAATTGTGTATGGAAATTGGGAGGATTCGTACAAATGACTCCCACGTTTCTTAAATGCGCTTCAAATTTATGATCCTGGAACCATTACTATTTTAGAGACCCTTCCGGCGCAATCTCCAGACGGAACGTGCCTTCAAGGAAATGTGATATTCCACGGGCTTTTCTGGGCTTTCCGCCCATGTGTTCAAGGATTTGCGTATTGCAAACCAATTCTTCAAATAGATGGCACTTGGTTGTACAGAAAATATAAAGGGACCTTGTTGATGGCTGTGGCACAAGACGGAAATAGTAACATTTTTCCTGTTGCGTTCGCTCTTGTGGAAGGAGAAACTGCTGGAGGTTGGGGTTTCTTTCTCAGAAATCTTCGGACACACGTTGCCTCCCAACCTGGACTCTGTTTGATTTCAGACAGACATGCTTCCATCGAGAGTGCGTACAACAATCCAGCAAACGGGTGGCAAAACCCACCTTCAACGCATGTTTACTGTATTCAACACATTGCACAAAATTTCATGCGAGAGATAAAGGACAGGGCTCTTTGGAAGACTCTTGTCAATGCCGGATATGCATTGACTCAACCGACGTTCCAATATTATCGAAATGAAATTGTAGCGACAAATCCAGATGCAGGCAGATGGGTAGATAATCTAGCTAGAGAGAAATGGACCAGATCATACGACAACGAGAAGCGATGGGGGCACATGACTACAAATCTCGTAGAGTCAATGAACGGAGTGTTTAAGGGCATCAGACACCTTCCGATTACTGCCTTGGTGCAAGCAACATACTATAGGATGGCTTCTCTTTTCGCACGAAGAGGTGAGCGTTGGAGTGCAGTTCTAGAATCCGGGCAAGTATTCACCGAAACCTGCGTCAAATTCATGAAAGAGCAATCTGCCAAAGCCAACAGCCACATTGTGACATCTTTCGACCGATTCAACCAGACCTTTAGTGTTAAAGAAACAATTGACCATAACGAGGGCCTTCCGAGACAACAATACAAGGTTCTTACAGACGAAGGGTGGTGCGATTGCGGAAAATTTCAAGCCTTTCGCATGCCATGCTCTCGTGTAATTGCAGCATGTTCGTATGCGCATCAAGATCCGTTAGCACTTTTATCTCCCATTTACAAGGCGGATACCTTTCTCGGAGTGTACAACAATGCATTTCAAGTGATGGCAAAGGAGGATTATTGGCCTGCGTGTGAAGGGGACGTGGTTTGGCATAATGACAACATGCGGAGAAAGAAAAGAGGTCGACCAAACAGCACCCAGATTAGAACCGAGATGGATCATGAGAAAATGGTACGAAAGTGTGGCATATATCGTGAAGTCGGGAACAATAAAAATACCTGTCCTAACCATGGATCAACCTCCACCAACAATTAGTTGTATGTCATTTGTATTTTGTATTTGTATTTGTATTTGGAGTGCTTATGTATTTGTATTTGTATTTGTAGTTGTATTTGTACCGCTTATGTATTTGTATTATCTCTTATTAAATCAACTAGTTATGTATTTGTCTTGTAGTGAAACTGTCTTCCTGACCCATACTTTCAGTCTGTATTTTGGACAGTTAAATACGCATGCTTTCGTCTAGTCCCATCAAGCCATGCATTGATCAGTGTGCCTTCATTTATCATACAGGTTAGGCGTGCTTGTAAACAGTACTCCTTTTCTACCCACTACTATTATAAATTAGGGGTTCCTAGGGTTGAGTTTACACATAGAAACACAAACTCCAAACACCAAACAATTACACAAACACAACAATGTCTCGCATTCGGCCAGATGGATGTCACCGGACAACAGAGTCGCCGCCCTGGAGATCAATATGGCGTATCGAACCTGAACCGGAGTATCGCAGAAGGAACGGACATGTCATATTCTCTCCCGTCAAACCTCCCATGCCGGTTATGTTTTGGAATATCTCTTCTGTCGAGCAACTCAAGAGGACTCTCATGACTTTTTTAGAGGGGGAGTACGAATCCGGCGAACAGATAAGAAGCATCAAGAGGCTTAAAACAAGGGTCGATGCTTTGACTGGAGCAACGATAAGTTTCTGGGATAACGTGGAATACGATATTGATTGCATTCAAATGATGCATGAGCCCAATGACATTGTTTTAACCGTAGTAATTTCTTAGATGTTTTAGTTTTTTTTGTTGGTTATTTTTAATGTACCTTTTAATTAATGAATGAATTAATGTTTTCCATGAACGCTCGTGTTAGCTGATTCACTGATCTTATCTACGCTAATTTAATATATATTTTTTAAATATGTTAAAATAAAAACAATTTTAAAAAAATAAAAAAAAATATGTAGAAACAATTAAAAAAAAGAAAAAAAAAGGAATGGGCATGTATGCGCCACCCAAGGTGGCTTGAAAGTTGAAAATGTAAGTAGGCGCCACCCCAGGTGGCGCATATGTGTGAGGATTTGTTAGTTGGCGCCACCGGAGGTGGCTCCTACGTGGAGACCACCTCCCAAACCTGGTCATACAGGTAATTTTCCCGAAAACCTGGTTTTTGGTGTAAAATTTTTTTAAACCTGGTTATTTGGAATTTTTTTTCACAAAACACACTATATAAATTTTTTTATAAATAAATTTATGAAAAGGAGACTTTAGAAATTGATCAATACTTTTGACATTTTTTAATATAAAAATAAAAGATAAATATTTTTTTAAAAAAGAAAAATATTTTAAATTATATTATGATTAAAAGAAGTTCTAATAGTTTTAATAATATATTAAATTTATAAGTTAAAAACTATCAAATCAAATATACGGTTAAATATGTTTATATCCTTCTAAATATTTTATATTTTACTTTTAATTCTTCCAAAAAAAACTTTAAAGAATAGTTTTTTTAAAAATTGGCATCTACACTTTTAATCTCTCCTACTAAAACCTTCGCTAATTCAGGCGGTAAATAGTAAACTGTCGTTAAGCTATAAAAATTATCACAAAATTGTTTTTTAGAAGTTGTTTTTTAGAGAGTTTTAAAGGGAGAGACTTTGGAGGACTGCGTCTATATCTTGAAATAAGTGTGATATTTAAAAAAGTTTTAAAAACAATATATTACATTAGCATATAAAATCATATTGTTTTTTAAACTTTTTAAAATTATCACACAGATTTCAAGATATAAACGCAGTCCTCCAAAATTTTCCCCTCTAAAACCCTCCAAAAATCAACTCTCAAACAGACTCCAAGTATTTTATGCAAAAAAGGTGAAAATAAAGTTGAACAGGAGTGCCGAAAACCAGAAAACTAATAGACAAAAGTGTTAGAACAAGAAATGTTCTGATCAATATTCTTAGTTTTGATGATAACATTATATATGAATTTTGTATAATACAATGTGGTACTCTAATTATTCACGTTTTCCATTTCAGGAAAAGTCTAAAAGAGTATGCACAAAATCAGCGTTCAGAAGCTCTGACCCAGAAGATCTGGATGGCTTCATCAGAACATGGTCTGGCAGACATCAGAAGATGGTCTTGAAGAAATCAGAACATGATCTGGAAAGTATCAGAAGATGGCATTCATAAGCAAAGCTCTGAAGATCTGATGGTATCACGCTCCAAAGCACTTCCATAGTCTGTTGACTGAAGTTGCATCTGCACCAAAAGCTGAAGACTCTGATATTCAAACGTTAATGCAATAGTCTGAGTCAAGAAGCAAGTACAAAATGAAAAGGCTATAACGTCAAATCTGTCTGACTGACAAAAGGAACGTTAGAAGCTACAAAAGGCAAAGTCAGAAAAAGCAGTTGAAGCATGGCTTGAGGTAGTTGACAAAAGAGTGAAACATTAAATGTAGTAGTGTACTATTCACACAAAGCATTAAATGCTCCCAACGATCACATTTCCTCACTGTCTATATATAGAAGTTCTGATTCAGAAGGAGCAACAACTCTCTAACGCTAAGTACCAAAACGCTGCCAAAACGTTATCACACAAAATCAAAGAAGAACTTCATCTTCAACCTCACAACATTGTAATATCTTAGTGAGTGTTTAGAATGTAAACTTAAGAGAAAAATCACTTGGTGATTATAGCTTATTAAGAAGCAATTTAATCTCTTGTAATATTTATTTTACATTGATTGTAAAAAGAAGTTCCTAGAGTGATCAAGTTGTGATCTGTATACTCTAGAAGACTTAGAAGTTGTCTAAGTGGAGAACCATTGTAATCAAGATTGATTAGTGGATTAAATCCTTAGTTGAGGTAAATCACCTTGTCAGGGGTGGACTGGAGTAGTTTAGTTAACAACGAACCGAGATAAAAATAACTGTGCAATTTATTTTCATCTATCGTTTTTGGAAACAACCCTTATTCAATCCCCCCCTTTCTAAGTGTTTTTCACTCCTTCAAAAAGAAAGCACAAGACCCAAAAGGCAACAAGAAGGCTGACTAACGTAAGCCCAATCAATTGACATCTTGAGGAAATCGATTGGAGAAGCTTGACACACTTAGTTTCAAATTAAATCCAAGCTATACATAGTCTCTGAAGCAATCAGATCCTCGCATTGATGATAAATGCTCAATATCTTTAAAAAAATTATGATCCAATTGATTGGAGCCCCAAGTCAATCGATTGACACACCATTTTTTGGATGATTTTAATCTGATTGTGAAGGTGTACACTCACCAGTGATTACTTGAAAGAATTACACGCCTAAAATAATCAGAAGACACACGATATATAAGTACTCATTCTTCACTCTATTTGCATCTCAAAGTTTCTTCTCTTTTAGAATTTTTCTTGTGTGAGCTTTCTCTCTTGCCGTAAGTATCATCATGGCTTCATTAAGCCACAAATCTGAAGGTATCCTGTAACACCCATAATGCGATTTAATATTTAGTTTAGTTAACTTTGAGTATTTATCGCGTTTCGTCGCATTTTGAGTTGTCGAGTCGGGTATCTGAACGGAATAGACGGTCGAGTTTTAATAGTGATATTTGATGTTTTTTAGTATTAAAAATATTAATAGTATAATTATTGGTGTTTAGGAGCTTTTCTGCTAAATTAAATAAGCCGATTAAATTAGACACATAATAATAGTAGGTGTATATCTTAATTAGGTGGGCCAATATGTGTGGGTGTTGTACGAGTGAAAATGATTGACCCATTTAGAATTATGAAGCACATAGTAGTGGCACTTAGGTTTGTAGAAAACAGGAAAAAAATAATAGAGGCATAGCAGAAGAGAAGAGGGTTTCGGGAGAGGATAGTAGAGGAAGCACTGAAAGCATTGGGTGATTTCGATCGGGAACAAATTAGAGCAACCTTTGATCCAAAGATAAGGGGTGGGGTTCTTGCTCTATAAATAGGGATATGATGAACCGTATGTGGGGTTTGGGTTATAAATTTTTTCTCTATATTTGTGTAATTTTGGTGTTGCTGTTATGTGATTTCCTGGCGGAAAATTTGCATGATGAAATTGTTGTTTTGTTAAACGTTAATTGACTATGTTGGTTTGTGATTTTGTGAATGAAGATTGTTTCTGATTAAATGAATCAATGATGGTATGAATGTTAAGTCTGTGTTGTTGAAAACTTCTGAATATGTAAAGTCTGGAAAATAATCGAATTAGGAATGGAGGTCTGGAAGTATAAAGGAGGGAGAGAGAAAATTTTGTTTGGCGGGGGCCACATGGCTTAGGGGAGGGCGCCCCATATAGTAGGATGGGGGCCACCAAAATAAGCAAGGGGCGGGTGCCACGAGTCTAGGGCGGGCGCCTTACATGCATAAGGGACGGGGGCCTCAATTGAAAAGTAGTACCTTCCACCAATTAAGCACCCTATGAATCGTAGTTAGTATAATTTTTAGTACCCACTTGAATTGATTAAGTAGTAATGAAAATATAAAGTACAAAATTAGCAACCAGCCATGGATTAAATTATTAGATTTGAGATGAACTAGAAGTTAGATTATTTGACATTTAGTAAGTAGTAGCAGGGGTTCAACCTTAAGTAGTAGAAAAAGTGATTAACCATGGAAACAAAAAGAAGTATTAGTAGTAGAGTGTACCATTGCAGAGTTGGAGAAAAAATTCAGTAGCCGGCTTGGAAAATAAGCAAACATTAACTAGCAGAGTTTAGATTATAGGAATGAATAGCAGTGCAAATGAATACCAATGAAAATATCAGTAGTACAAGTAACTAATTGTATGCCAGAAACAGTAGAAAGTAGCAGACAAATATAATAAGCTATTTAAGTGACAAAGATAATAATACTAATCAAAATAATTTGGGAATAACCGTTTCGGGGTTAATCTGCTAACCGTCATTTTCTTGCGATGTATTAGTGAAGTTGTGACGCGACGAATATCATGAGTATCGTGAAGTGCAGGTAATAATTTGATGACGTGATATCAATGATTATTGATAATTTCCGGTGATATAGGCGTATGCCTTACGATGAAATTTATGATTTTTTGGTGATGTTGCATTTCATTGAGTCGCATAACTATTGCATTTTTGGTGACAGCCTATATTTGGCAAAATAGGGATGAAGGCTTATGCCTGTTTGAATGCCTCTAATAATTGACAATTGGCAATGAGGGCAGAAGTCCTAGGTACCACATGCATCTGCATTTGTAGAGTCTCATTCCATTTTGTATGTTTACGAAATTGTGTGACCTTGATTATGAAGTAAACCGTTTTGGTTGAAATCATGAGGTGAATTGAATTGTAACGATTATACTGCGATGTGACAATTTTTATGATTTCTAACTCCTATATATTGTTATCATAACTTTATTTATATGGTTAGATATCTCACCCTTTTCTTGTTGGTCGTTGCCTTTATATTGGCAACGTGCAGGTGATAGCTGTGAGTGAAGACTTAGTCGCCGTGAGTTCGAGTCAGTTGTCGCTCTGATACGTAGCACTCGGGAGGACAAACACATGCTTTTATAATAATTTCTTTTGCTGAATTTGTAATGTTGTTTTGCATTTAAATTGTGACTTTTGAGGTTGTTTTGCAATGAGCGAAGATACTATGACTTTACTATGGTTTTTGGAAGTTTGTGACTCCGCTGCGTGATTTTTTTTTAATATTGAAGAATGGTTTTTAAAGACTAAACTAATTGTTATAAGTTTGTCCATTTTGATAAAGTTTTATGTATCTATCTTGAAGGCGTGTAAGCCACATGTGATTTAAGTCGAAAATGTGATATCACATGTAATGTTTTAGAAATTTTTATACTCTGATTGTCATATAATTATCAGGTAGAAATGGGGTGTTACATATCCCAAAGAGAGTTGTCTTCACCTCTGGTATAATAAATATAAATCAAGAAGAAAAGATGATAATCCTCAGAAAAAGGTGATCTAACCATGGCTCATGGATCCAAGCTTCAATTGGAGTTACAAATCGTACTCTCAAATATGTCAAGCCTGTCTAAGGGAATTTTTCACAAAGGTATTTGAAAGAATTTTTTCAAACATTGTAATAGAAATCTATTCAAAAGGTTATAGGATTTTCCTTGAGATCTTCAGCAAAAGGAGTGGAAATAGATATCCATAAGGATAATTTCAGTAGAATTTTTGAGCTACCCTTTGAAGGAACATCTTACACCTATGAGAAACATTTAGGATTTAATAACTTCAAACGCTCTATATCCCTAAGCCACATTGTTATTAACCCCATACGGAGAAAAGGAAGTTCTCATTCATATCAACTCACTTGAAACCAAAGGTTCACATCATCCAATACCTTCAAACAATAATCCTTTTTCCAAGGAACGTCAACCTTAACTATGTGATTAGAGAAGATGGCATACCCCTATGGCGTTTAACCCAAGAAGTTCCAACAAATTGGATAGAAGGGATAGTTTACCATATGATTGCTCGAAAGAGAACCCGTCAGCAGGACATCACTACGGACAATGACCACCAAACTCTTAGCAACCTTCAGCGTTGATACCATGGAAGAAGCTATAGACTCATCTAGCCACATGATCCACTATACCTCCCTCAAAGAGATGAACGTCGTCATCTAACATGAACATAGTCTGCATTTTTTTAATATAAAAGTAAAAGATAAATATTTCATAAAAAATATTTTAAATTATATATATTAGATTATGATTAAAAAAAGCTAATAATTTAGTAAAGTATTAAAAGGATAAGTTAAAAACTATAAAATAAAATTTAGAGGAAAATGAATATGCATTTACAGTGTAAAATATCTTTACACTGCCAACCAATAAATATATATATATATATATATATATATATATATATATATATATATATATATATATATATATATATATATATATATATATATATATATATATATATATATATATAATTAAAATACTTTTAATTTTAAAATATTGATATGACATAATAAGTATAAGATTTTTGCTTGATTATATGTGTAATATTAGTTTACACTACCTGTGTTTTACCTTTAAGCTCTAAAATTTATATATCAAAAGAGTTTCCTTTTTAAAATAGATTTTAATAATAAATGTATCAAACAAGGTTTTTTTTTTTTTTTGTCTCTTACAGAATTGTTTTATAAAATGGGATCATCAAAACAATTTGCTAAAATAGATTTTAAGAGTAAAGTTTAAAAACTAAAAATTAAAACCCATTCAAATAGAATCTGAATATATTTTCTTTATCTTTTTCTTTTAAAGTAATTTTTAAAATTAAAATTTATAAAATAAAATTTAAAAACTAAAGATAAAACTCTTTCAAACAAGTCACTAGTATATAAGTTAGATTTCTTATATACTATTATTTTAAGTCAATTTCAACCCATATGGAAGCAATAACTTTATAGACACAGGATTCTTCATTCAGGAGTTCACCCTGTTTTGATATCAATATTACATATACCACTTATGGGATTAATATCTAATATAGATACATGGTATTTCATGCTACTCACAATACCATGTGTCAAATAATTCATAAAGATAACATATAAATAACAACTGAGTACGTAACACCAAGCAAAGTCATATACATTCTCTACACCTTCAAATTCTTCATAATTTCTTGTTCCAATTAATAATCACTATGTTTTTATTCTCTAGTAACTTTGTTGCTGAAAAATGGCTAGGATTTGTGACAGCCATATGGGTACAAACAATATGTGGAAACAATTATACATTTGCAAACTATTCTGATGTGTTGAAGTCTCTAATGTTTCTGACTCAGATGCAGCTTAACAATCTCTCTGTTGCTAAAGACGTTGGCAAAGCTTTTGGTATTTTCTCTGGTCTTGTTTCGGATCGTTGGCCAACTTCTGTTATTCTCATGATTGGTGCTATCATGGGGTTCATTGGCTACGGTGTTCAATGGCTTGTTGTAAGCCAAAGAATCACCCCTCTCCCTTATTGGCTGGTAAATAATGCTTTCTTCTCATCATACAATACCTAGAAGCACTAACACAGACACAACACACTGAAACGTCTACACCAGACACACCTTTGTTTAGAGTGTTCAGAGTCATCGGTGCTACAATTAAACCTTATTTATTTATTTATTTGTAGTTGATATAGATTAATACGTTATTTCTAGAAAGAAAAATAATCGATTTTGTCCGATTACTTTTGAACTATTTTGCAGATGTGTGTATTCTTATGTTTGGGAGGAAACAGCTCAACATGGATGAACACAGCAGTGCTTGTAACTTGCATGAGAAGCTTCTCGAAAAACCGCGGTCCAGTTTCTGGTATTCTTAAAGGGTATTTAGGACTCAGCACAGCAATCTTCACTGACGTCTGCACAGCTTTGTTTTCCTCGGATCCATCGAAGTTTCTATTAATGCTCACAATTGTTCCTGCTGTTATTTGTCTCATTGCTGCTATTTTTCTTCGTGAAACTCCATCAGCTTCTACTTCTACAGAAGAAAACCAAGAGACAAGGTTCTTCAATGTGTTTAACTTGATTGCAGTTACAGTAGCAGTTTATCTCTTGGTTTTTGATATCTCTGGACCTCATAAACATCTTGTTTCATTGGTTTTCACAATAGGACTTTTGATCCTATTAGCCATGCCACTTCTTGTTCCTTTATATTTACTTTTCTTCAAAATTAGTCCTAGTCTTGACAAAGAAAAACAGATTCATGAGCCATTGTTGACTCAAAAGATTGAAAAGGAAGAGCCATGTCCCAAGGTGGAGGAAGTTGAGATTAAACGAAAACCGGTGTTAGGGGAAGATCATACTATCATTGAAATGGCGAAAACCGTTGATTTTTGGGTTTTGTTTTTGTCATTTCTATGCGGTGTGGGAACAGGACTTTGTGTTATGAATAACATGGGACAAATGGGATTAGCACTTGGATACCATGATGTTTCTTTGTTCATTTCTTTCATTAGCATTTGGGGTTTCTTTGGACGCATTCTTTCTGGTTCACTCTCTGAATACTACATCAGGTTTGCTTGCTCACTACTCATTAACATTTCTTCAGTTCTCATAAATTATTGACCTTGAATGAAAAATTGATATTGCAGAAAATCGGGCATGCCGAGGCTAGTTTGGAATGCAGCAGCACAAATTCTGATGGCTGTTGGTTACATTACATTGGCTATGGCCTTACCGGGATCATTATACATTGGCTCGATGCTAGTTGGAATATGCTATGGAGTTCGTCTTACAATAACACCAGCAGCAGCTTCAGAACTATTTGGTCTGAAATACTATGGTTTATTATACAACATTCTGATTCTCAACCTTCCTATTGGTTCATTCATCTTTTCTGGTCTCATTGCTGGTTATCTATATGATCTTGAAGCCACTAGTGTGCCGGGAGGTGGAAACACTTGCATTGGAGCACATTGTTTCAGGCTTGTGTATTTGATTATGGCTTTTGCTTGTGTCTTGGGGTGTGGATTGGATCTTTTGCTTTCTGTTAGAACAAAGAAGATATATTCCAAGATACATATAGAGAGAAATCTTGTCAACCCAATACTAAGATGATGATGATGTTATTTTGACTTTTTTTGTGTAGGCTTAGGAAATTTTTGAGATTTTTAGACTTTCAAGTTAGAAGATGATTGTTCAAGTGTGTTAATCAAGGGTCACTTAAACTTGAAATAAATTGTGTATGTATTGTTTAATGTGTATGTGTTAAGTCACATATTAGTGTGCATTAATATATTACTAGTTGTTTTAGTGCTTGTATGGTTCAAACAAAAATTTGTTGTTGGCTTTTTTCTGGCAACTTGTTGTATGATATTTTGCAAGTTGCAATGTATTGCCACATCAAATTTGGTTCTGGGTTGGATAAAGATGTGGTGGACACTTTTTGCTAACAAAGATTGTTTGTTGGTAGGTAAATTTAGTGGATAATAATCATAATCATTATAGGATTTTAGCATGTTGTACAAACTGAGTTATAATAAGTGGTATGTATAATACCAATAAACAGGGTGAACTCCTGAATGAAGGAAGGATATTGATCCAAATGGATTAACATTTACTTGAATAAATAGTATATAAGAAATTTAGTTCATATAAATAGGGGTTATTAATTAGCCTTTGTTTTGTTACATTTTGAAAAAATTGTTTAATGTTGTACATTTGAGTGGACTCTGAGTTGGGTATGAATCTGGTCTTTAAGTAATAAGATCGGTTAAAAACTCACATATAGATGGATCTTTGGACCAAGGCAAACAAGTCGGCCCAAGACAAACACGTCCCATTTCACGACAGGAGCATCTCTACACGGACACAGATCTTAAAGGTTTATTAATAGCCATAAATGATTAATTGCGACTAAGGATTTCGTTCCCTATTGAATAACCTCGGACAGACAGGGAGATATAGGAATTTATGACTTATCAATTGGGCTTACAAAGACTAGTTTCCAAGATCATAGATAAACATAACACCTAAGAAGAATTAGATAACGTTTCCATACAACTCATAACAAAAGTAACTTTGTGACCCTGACTAGTTTAGTCTGGTAGGTGTTAGCCTGAGATTTTCAACTCAGTATGTTCAACAAGAGTGGGGATGTGAGATAAATATAAAGGCTAAACACAGGTAGCTAAA